>NW_005871873.1:157005-171680 GCF_000147115.1 Myotis lucifugus
TATATATATATATATATATATATATATATATATATATATATATATATATAATTTAAAAAATGGAGATCCTGCCCTAACCGGTTTGGCTCAGCCTGCAGACTCGGGGTTCCAGGTTTGATTCCGGTCAAGGGCATGTACCTTGATTGCGGGCACATCCCCAGTAGGGGACGTGCAGGAGGCAGCTGATCGATGTTTCTCTCTCATCGATGTTTCTAGCTCTCTGTCCCTCTCCCCTCCTCTCTGTAAAAAATCAATAAAGTATATATATAAAAAAAATGGAGATCCTAAAGAAAACGATTGCCAAGTGCCTCTCTAGACAGAAAGTATAGCAGGCGTAAGGCTTGATGCAATGATATGTGGTCTTGCTTCCTCCCTTTGCAAGCAAAACCAGCGAGTCAATGTTGCTTTTCCGAGTGCAGCGTCCCCTGGACGAGATGGAGATTCGTTCCCTGCATGGGACCTGCCCTTGGAGGGGAGTGGCCCTGCCCTCGGGAGCCCGGCATCTCAGGCTGCGGCTGGCTTTGCCCGGTGAGTGCCATCCTTCCTGGGACTCCAGCCAAGATGCCAGTGTTGCAAATGTCTCTAATTTCAGAGGAGACTTTGTTTAGGGCAGTAGTTCCCAACCTTTTTTGTTGGCCACGCCCACCTCAGCATCTCTAAAATCCTGACGCGCCCCCCCCCCGCCCTGCCCACGTGACATATAATTCTTATTATTCAAAAAGTGAGCTCCTATTCACATGGAGGAAGCCTAAAAGGCCATGAACTTGGTCTAAACAAGCTTCCAGAGAACATGGCATCCATGACAGAGAAAAATAAAAGAACGAAAGGACCGGTGAAGTCTGGAGGAGGAAATCACTAAGAAATTGTTTTAAAAAATAATAATATAAAGTGATATAAAAATAGCAAATAAAGTTTCAAAACATATAACAGAGAGCTGAAAGGCATCAATATGTCACAATACATATGTATATACTGTATGTGAGGCCCCTAGAACCATAAGAAATGCAGAAAATTCACTGTTAATGACTCCTTTTCGAATTGCCCCCCTTAAACATCAAGTTGCCCCCCTGTGGGTGTGTGCCCCACGATGGAAACTGCTGGGTTAGGGGTTGAGCCATCACAGTGGCTTTGGCCATCGATCTGCATTCTGTTTTCGGGGTGCCCACTGCGCTCCGGGCACTGTGGGTGCTGAAAGCAGTCAATCACCCACATCATCTTGTCCAACCCTCTGAGCCGCTCTGTGAGGGGGGTGGCATTACAGCCCTATTTCACCGGAGGAAATGGCCTGCGGGGAGTTAAACAAGTTAACAAGGCAACAGGGACCCCTCAGGGGCGGGGCCAGGACTCCCCCCGGAGCTCGTCCTGACTCCCCCACATTTCCTTTGCCAGAGCTGTCCTGCATTGAGGCAGTTCCAGTTTAAGAGAACAGCCAGCTCCGGCTTGAGCAGTGCTCCATAGGAAGCCCGAGGTGGCCCTGACCGGTTTGGCTCAGTGGATAGAGCGTCCGCCCTGCGGACTGAAGGGTCCTGGGTTCGATTCCGGTCAAGGACATGTACTTTGGTTGCGGGCACATCCCCAGTGGGGGGTGTGCAGGAGGCAGCTGGTCGATGTTTCTCTCTCATTGATGTTTCTAACTCTCTATCCTTCTCCCTTCCTCTCTGTAAAAAATCAATAAAATATATATATATTTTAAAAACACACAGTGAGAGGTGTATTGTGTGGAAGTGCTGTCACAGAGAGGAATCCCCTGACCTACCCTTGAGGAAGGTCCTCAGGAAAAGCTGGGGCCACTGGGTAAGTGAGAGTCAGGCAGGTGTAAAGGGAATCAAATGAGGAGCTTTCTTTTTTTTTTTTAAATTTATTTCTTGTTGTTTTTTGTTAATCCTCACCCGAGGATATTTTTCCATTGATTTTTTTAGGGAGAGTGGAAGAGAGAAGGGAAGACAGAGAGAAACATCGATGTGAGAGAAACACATCAATTGGAAGCTGCAACCAAGGTACATGCCCTTGACCGGAATCGAACCCGGGACCCTTTGGTCCGCAGGGTGATGCTCTAGCCACTGAGCCACACTGGCTAGGGCTGGGGAGCTTTCTGTCGCTGATACACAACCTCCCCTTTTTTTTTTAATGTAATATTCTTTTTTTTTAATATATTCAATGATTTTTCACAGAGAGGAAGGGAGAGAGAGAGTTAGAAACATCGATGAGAGAGAGACATCGATCGGCTGCCTCCTGCACACCCCCTACTGGGGATGTGCCCGCAACCAAGGTACATGCCCTTGACCAGAATCGAACCTGGGACCTTTCAGTCTGCAGGCCAACGCTCTATCCACTGAGCCAAACCAGTTAGGGCTACACAAACCCTTTTAATAGACTGTACCGTCTTCCCAAGCAGGCCATGCCCCAGCAGCCGATTCTTGCTAAGCTGGCAATGATCTTGCAGGGATCAATACTGACAGCCACTCCAGTACTGTACCCACCGCTTACAAGGTAGTTCATCGTTCCCTTCGTTTTCTTTTTTTTTTTTTTTACCAAAATCTTTATTCCCTTTTAGGGCCCAGGGCAAGGGGGACACACATGTGTGTGGATCAGGAAGTCTGATCCTATATCCTGAGAGTAGATGTGGGGAAAGGTCACCGTCTGGGTGTATCCAGACGCATTTGCACATTCACTGCGGGCTGTTAGGCCTTGGCCTTGAAGAGAGCTGGTGCCGGGCGGGAGCGTCCCCCGTGATCAATGGCCCCTAGAGACCCAGTTTGGCTGTCACTGTCTGACCCGATAACATCAAGGCCGCTCTAGGTCTGCTGCTTCTGCCCTTAACAGAAGTTTGAAGTTTTTGTTTACATCGGAGATGAGACTGGACTGGTTGCCAGGTAGCAGAGACCAGCTCGAACCAGCTTTCGCACAAAGGGTAAGTATTTGAGTGGGTGGGGGTTTTGCTTTTACCACCAGTGGCAGGAAAGACACACAGTCAGGAGTGTCTTTCCAGCTCTCTCTCTGGCCTGCGTCCACTTTCTTTCTTCCTTTATTTTTTTAAAGCGTGGCTTTTTAAAATATATATATTTTTTTATTTCAGAGAGGAAAGGAGAGGGAAAGAGAGATAGAAACATCCACGATGAGAGAGAATCATGGATCGGCTGCCTCCTGCACGCCCCCCCACTGGGGGTCGAGCCCGCAACCCCTGCATGTGCCCTTGACCAGGAATCGAACCCGGGACCCTTCAGTCCACAGGCCCACGCTCTATCCACTGAGCCGAACCGGCTAGCGCTGGCCTATGTCCACCACTTTCGTTTTCTTACTCTATCATGGACTTTCTATGTTCTCCAGTCCACATTGCACACCAGTCAGATAAAAATAATAAAAAATAAACAAGAGGTCATGCCTTCGCTCCTGGGTTTTCACATATTTAAGAGATCAGCCCAGACTGAGTCTTTTAGTCCCAATGCCAGGTCCAACGGCAAACACACTGATTCGCCCAGCTTGGTGCAGGAGCCCATCCTGCAAGGAAAACCAAGGCCAGGGAAGCAGCGGGGTGGGGGGGCGGGGGGCGGTCCCAGCAGGCAGACGGAGCCACAGGGCCCATGCCTGCAGCCACAGGGATGCAAGCGGGCAGGGCAACATTGGGGCGGGAGGGCGGGCAGACCACCCAGCAGCAGGTGCCCACTCCCGTCTGAGCACAGAATTCTCTCCTTTCTCACCCCACCCCTCCCCGATCCTCCCGTGGACTGACAAGTCTCAGGAAGAACCCGATTTCTCAAATGTCTGTGCCCTGGCGAGAATGTGAGCGCCGCCCGCCCGGGCAGACCTTTTCGTTTGTTCTGTTCATTCTCTTAACTCCAGCTTCTAGACCAGCGGTTCTCAACCTGTGGGTCCCGACCCCTTTGGGGGTCGAACGACCCTTTCACAGGGGTCGCCTAAGACCGTCGGAAAACACATATATAATTACATATTGTTTTTGTGATTCATCACTATGCTTTAATGATGTTCAATTTGTAACCATGAAAATACATCCTGCATATCAGATATTTACATGACGATTCATAACAGTAGCAAAATTACAGTTATGAAGTAGCAACGAAAATAATTTTATGGTTGGGGGTCACCACAACATGAGGAACTGTATTAAAGGGTCGAGGCATTAGGAGGGTTGAGAACCACTGCTCTAGAATAATGCTGGGCCCGTGGTAGGCACTCAAATACTTGGTACATCCAATAATGATATTAACATCTCCACGTGATGCCTTCTTGTGGAAGGAAGGGGGCGGGATGGCCGTTGGGGAGGGAGAAAGACAGGAGAGAGGCCGAAAATAAAACCTTAGAAAACACCCCTGGGCGTATCGGTACCCCGTTTCTAGGCTGTGGACGTGGTTCAGGAACAGTAGACGAGCCCTGATCTTGGAGCCCAGTAGACACATTCATTTGTTCAACACGCCATTGTCCGCTGGATAGCAAACCCTACTGTGTTCCCTGCATCGACGGGCTGGGCTTGATACCTCCTCTGGTCCTGTGATTCCTGGCTACCTCTCAGCCTGAGTCTCATTGGTGAATTGGTAACCAGATCACAGGGTTACTGAAAAGATTAAATGCCATTAAATACTTCCTTGTACACAGTAGCTGTTCTATAAATATGTACCGACTCTTGCAAAACACGGCTGTTGGGTTTTCTGTTGTTTTGTGGGAGGGGAGTGGGAGGGATAAGGTCTTGGGTTCTTGGAGGAGATGGGGTTGTCTAGTATAATAAGCGTTTTCTCGTTCAAGAGCAGCCCCCTCCCTGGCCCTGGCTCCTTCTGTGACATGTGCTCTTGGTGCTGCATGAAGGCAAAGCTTTGGCCCATCAGTAGAAGCCCGAACATAGCCTGGGTTAGTGGGGGGATGAGTGAGTCGGGCTCCCACCCACCACGTGGTCAGAGGGGCAGCGTGAAGCTAACGGTGACAATGGTGTGAGCCCTTGGCCTTGTTCATTCTGCCCCTTCCCACCTGGCTTCCCGGTCCCAGGTTTCTCAAGCACAGTTCAGCCTTTGAATTCACACACACACACACACACACACACACACACACACACACAAACACACACACACACACACACCCGCCACCCCAATCCCTCCGATTGCTTCCGGACCAGCGTTCCCAGCTCCCCTGGCTCCACTATCTCTTGTACTTTGGTTTTAATGCCCTGCCCCCACTCCCCACCCACCCACACTGACCTGACAGATAACGTTTCCCAGTCCTCTTCCACCAGGCCTGGGACACCCTCCATCCCTCCCTCCCTCCCTCCCACTCCCCTGGGCCCCCCAGTTTGGCCTCCTAGGGGAGACATCTGTGTTTGAGGGCCATCCCCATCCACCCCATGTCCCATCGCCCGCCCTGAGCAGTTAGGGACACAGTGACAATCTAAACCCAAATGGAGAAAGCAGGAGGAATGTGAAAAAGAGGGGAAAAGAAGAACAGATCATTTCAATAGGACATTAAGCTCTATTCAGGGACACAATCTCCAATCAACAAAACGAAAGGCGAGCCGCGGCCCCACAGGGAGGGCTGAAAGGCAGCCTGGTGGTGAGAGGGCTCTGAGGCTGGCTTCCCACAGCCCTGCCCGCCACCAGCCCCACCCGGATCGGCCGGACCCCACCCCAGCTCTCAGCTTTGGGCCAGCCTGCCAGTGGGGCTTCCTCCCAGACCCGGCTCACAAAGGCTCCCTCTCAGGGCAACAGCAGTACCGTGCTTGGCTGACAGAAGAATCCTCTGGAAGAAAAACGCTGCCTGAGTCCGCCTGAGTCCGTGGGAGAAATAATTAACCCTCCTATGCTCCCGGGAGCACCAAAGAGGGTTGAGTCCCCAAAAGGCTGTGAGCGAGGGAGCATTTGGCTTCCGCAGGGGAGGGGAAGGGAGGGGATACCTGGGCAGGGCAAGTGGGGCCTGGGCCACTGGTACCCCTAACCGGGGCAGTGGGGCCCTCCCCAGCTCGCTCACAGGCTCTCTGGGTCCCAGGATTGTTTTGGGGGGCAGAGAGCAGGCCCTCATTTCACTAGAGCCTCTTCCTGAAGGCCTGTTCCCATTCAGGGTCTTTTTTAAAAAAAAATGTTTATTCATTTCAAAGAGGAAGAGAGAGGGAGAGAGAGAAACATCAATGATGAGAGCGAATCATGGATTGGCTGCCTCCTGCACAACCCCTACTAGGGATGGAGCCTGCAACCCCGGGCATGTGCCCTGACTGGAAATGGAACTGTGACCTCCTGGTTCATAGGTACGTGCTCAACCACTGAACCACACCAGCCGGGCCCCATTCAGGGTTTTTTCATCACATGTGTCAGGCAGTGAACAAGGACTGGGAGCCTCTATGCCAGCGGTTCTCAACCTGTGGGTCGCGACCCCTTTGGCGGTCGAACGACACTTTCACAGGGGTCGCCTAAGACCATCGGAAAACACATATATAATTACATATTGTTTTTGTGATGAATCACGATGCATTAATTATGTTCAATTTGAACAATGAAAATACATCCTGCCTATCAGATATTTACATGACGATTCATAACAGTAGCAAAATTACAGTTATGAAGTAGCAACAAAAATAATTTTACGGTTGGGGGTCCCCACAACATGAGGAACTGTATTAAAGGGTCGCGGCATTAGGAAGGTTGAGAATCACTGCTCTATGCGCTGAGTGCAGTACCAAGGACTCACAGAAGATACAAGTAAAAGATGGCACCCGGACTAGGCCCCGGGGAGCTCACCACCTGCACAGAGAGGTGAGGTGTGGCAAGGTACCCATTAGCCGGCGGGGGTCAGGCGTTTGTGCATCCAGTGCGAACGGAGAAAAGACATGCCCTTGAGCCTGAGCTCACTGTCTCACACATTTGGGCCAGGAGCTCAGAGCTGATGAGACAGTCATGTTGTGATTCACAGCGGTTCTCCCTTCTGAGAAGGGTTCAGAGCTGCCTGCCAACGCTCTGTGAGTCTCGGTCAGATTCCCCTCCTTCACCCCCCTCCAGCCCAAGGCCAACATTTCTCATCCTCATTTCACAACCAAGGAAGTCGGGAAACGGGCCGCAGGCTGGTCTGCCAGGCACCTGGCCCTTGTCAAGTGCACTCTTGGAAGAGGCCTAGTCCAAAGAGAATGGGGAACTCGGAAATGGTTACGTCTACATTGGTGCCATAGGATGCCATGCGCTAGCTCCAGCGTCAACAAATGTCTCTGTAAAGAGCCAGATAGTAGCTAGTAGATATTTCAGGCTTTGCGGGCCAAATACTATCTCTGTTGCATATTCTTCTTCTTTTCTTTTTTTAACTTTAAAAAAATTGTGTGAAAATACATATAACATAGAATTTACCATCTTCTCAACAGGGAAAACAGTCTTTCCAAAAAAAATGGTCATGAGAAAACCAGACATCCACATGCAAAAGAATGAAGGGGACCCTTACCTCACACCATATAGAAAAATGAACTCAACCTGGTTGTGACATTGAGTTTGTAATTGGATTTCTTCGATATAACACCAAAAGCACAAGCAACAAAAGCAAAAATAGACATCAACCTTAAACATGTTTGTTCATCAAGGAATGCAATCAATAGAATAAAAAGACAACTTATGACATGGGAGAAAATATCTGATAAGAGGTTAATATCCAGAATCTATAAAGAACTTCTATAACTCGACAACAAAGAATCAATTAACCCAATGAAAACGTAGGCATGGAACTTGAATTAGACATTTCTCCAAAGAGGATATACAAACAAGCATCTGAAAAGATGTTCAACATCACTAATTACCAGAGACGTGGACATCAAAACCACAAAGAGATCCCACCTCACACCCACTAGGATGGTCCCTATTAATCCACACACGCACTTAACCCTCTGAAAATAACAAGCATTGGTGAGGATGTGGAGAAATTGGAACCCTTGGGCACAGCTGGTAGGATTATAAATGGGTACAACTACAACAGAAAACAGTATGGTGGGTCTTCAAAAATTATACATACTTTGTGTACACATGCAGATCAATGGACGCAGGATCTCAAAGAAACATTTGCCCACCCGTGTTCACAGCAGCACTATTCACAGTAGCCGAGAGGTGGAAACCATCCGAATGTCCATCGCTGGATAAATAGAGAGACAAAATGTGCTATATCCACGCAAGGGAATAATAACCTCAAAAAGGAAGGGAATCCTACAACATGGAAGAAACACGAGATTCCACTGACATGAGGCATCGAAAGTAGTCAAACTCATAGAAACAGAAAGACGAACGGTGGCTGCCAGGGGCTGGGGAAGGGAGAAACGGGGAGATGTGGGTTCATGGGTATAGAGCAGTGGTTGCCAACGTGGGGCCCCCGCCCCACAGGGGGGCAATTTGATGTTTAAGGGGGGCAATCTGAGAAGGAGTTATTAACAGTGAATTTTTTTGCATTTCTTATGGTTCTAGGGGTCTCACATACAGTATAGGTATAAATATTGTGACATATTTATGCATTTCAGTTCTCTAGTATATGCTCTGAAACTTTATTTGCTATTTTTTCCTATCACTTCATATTATTATTATTATTATTATTTTTTTTTTTTTTTTTACAATTTCTTAGTGATTTCCTCCTCAGGACTTCAGCTGTCCTTTCGTTCTTTTTTTCTTCTCTTTCATGGATGCCATGTTCTTTGGAAGCTTGTTTAGACCACATGAATGGCCTTTGAGGCTTCCTTCACTTGAATAGGAGCTCACTTTTTGAATAATAAGAATGATATGTCCCGGGGAGGGGGTAGGGTGGGGGGGCATCAGGATGTTAGAGATGCTTAGGTTGGGCGTGGCCCCCAAAAAGGTGGGGAACCACTGGTCTAGAGTTTCAGTTTTGCAAGACAACAAAATTCTAGAGAGCTGTGTCACAACAATGCGACTATGCTTAACACCACTGACTTCGACAGTCAAAATGGCTAAGACGCAGCAGGTTCCTCCACAGTCCCCTCCTCTGTCCCTTGCTTCAGCCGTGTCTGGACAGAACACACCTAGAGACGCCCCTCTTCCAGCCTCAGACCACCTCCAACCTCTTTCCTGTCACCCCTTCGGTACCATTCCAGACCAGCCAAGACCTTCGAGACCAGCCAACACCATTCCAGACCAGCCAAGACCATTCCAGACCAGCCAACACCGTTCCAGACCAGCCAATACCATTCCAGACCAGCCAACACCTTTCCAGACCAGCCAACACCCTTCGAGACCAGCCAACACCCTTCGAGACCAGCCAAGACCATTCAAGACCAGCCAAGACCATTCTAGTCCAGCCAATACCATTCCAGACCAGCCAACACCATTCCAGACCAGCCAACACCATTTTTTGAGCTCAATTCCTTATTGCCGAGCAACCATGAGCTCCCAAATTCCTCACTTCTCCCAGCCAGGTGGAGGCCCCATCAACCACGCGTCCCCCCGCATCCGCGGGCCGCCCTCACCTACCTCTCTCTGGGCTTCTGCTTCCACCTCCACACGGGCTCTGGCGGGCGAGGGCCACGTCTTCCCCGAGTCCCCAGAGGAGAAGCTGCGGGCGCCCAGCGTCTCTCGAAGAGGAAAACCAGGGGACGGCCGTGCCCTCCTCCAGGACCTGCAGGGCCTTCCCACAGCGAATGGGGCGGCACTCAGGCCGCCGTGGGAGCCGCCAGGGCCCTGGGAAGAGCCTGACCCAGGCCTGAGGGTCTGCAGGCCCCGGTTCTGCCCGCGCAGCCCCTCAGCGCTGTGACTTCCGGGAGAACCACTTCCTGGGCGAGGAGGTGAAGCTCATCAGGAAGATGGGCCGCACCTGACTCCCCTCCGGCCGCTGGCCCCCAGGAGGCTCATCCTCAAGCAGGACTAGGAGCCCATGGAGCCCAGAGGCCTTTGAGGGGTCCCTGTGCACACACACCCCTTTCCCTGCCCCCATGTCTGTGTCTGGCTTCGGCCTGAGCCTCTCCCTGAAACCACTAGGCAGCCTTCTAATCACCCAGGAGCCCTGGCCCATGCCTTGGAGCAAATGGAAACAATAAAGCCTTTTGCAACAACAACAACAAATGGCTAATGGGTCAATTCTTTGCTATGTGTTTTGACCATCACAATTTAAAACAAAAAAAACATCTAAAGCCCTACCCAGAAAAAATATTTTACCATCTTAACCAATTTATGGGTACAATTCCGTATGTGCGTGTATGTGTTTAACAATCCTTTACACGAAGAGAAAGAAATAAAAAAGAATAGATAAATAAAAATGCAAAAATCCATTCTTGTGCCGAAACCGGTTTGGCTCAGTGGATAGAGCGCCGGCCTGCGGACTGAAAGGTCCCAGGTTCAATTCCGGTCAAGGGCATGTACCTTGGTTTTGGGCACATCCCCAGTAGGAGATGTGCAGGAGGCAGCTGATGGATGTTTCTCTCTCATCGATGTTTCTAACTCTCTATCCCTCTCCCTTCCTCTCTGTAAAAAATCAATAAAATAAAAAAAAAATTTTTTTAATCCATTCTTGTGCGGCCTTACAAAAGCAGGCAGTGGCGAGATGCGGCCCACAGGCCCCTGTGCCGGGCCATTCCACACGTGACCCAGATTTGGTAACATGTGAAGGCTTTCCTCCAGGACAGTGGAAAGTCATCGGATACGTGAGACCATCGTGTGGATGTTAAGACTGGCACCACCTCAGCCCTAGATGGTTTGGCTCAGTGGCTAGTGTCAGCCTGCGGACTGAAAGGTCCCAGGTTCGATGCCAGTCAAGGGCACCTGCCCGGGTTGCAGGCTTGGTCCCCAGTGGGGGTTGTGCGGGAGGCAGGCCAGGTGGCATGATTCTCTCTCATCACTGATGCTTCTCTCTCTCTCTCCTTCCTCTCTGAAATCAGTAAAAAAAAAAAAAAAAACAGCCTCCTGACCCACAACTCCTGCCCTGCCAGCAGCATTCCCTGGAGACCTACTGTGTACAAAGCTCTGTGGGAATCAGCAGGCAGTTCAATGGGAAACTGAGGACAGGGCTCAGCGTGGGTGGCCGTGGAGGGCTCGCGTTGATCCATGGCTCACCCAGCCCCGCCTCCGCAGCAGCTCCCAGGGGTCACTGGGGCCTTGAAGGGCACGGCAGGCCAGGTGGTGGGCAGGAATGCATTTGGTTTTTGCAGAAAAACAACCACAGATCCAATTTCAAGGCTTTTGGTCTCTCCACTCCCTCCTTCCATTCTTCTCTTAGCAGCTGCCTGAACTGGAACCCTTCGGAGGGGCGGTGGCCACAGGGCACCCCGTAGGGCTCCTCGGGAATCTGAGCCCCCACCCATCCTGCTGTGGGGGCCAGGGAGCAGCTGGGGTTCCTTAGGTGGGGTGCCAGGGGGACAGAGGAGTCCCCAGGCTCAGTGAGGACCGAGCCTGGGTGGTTCTGACATCAAAGCTCAACACTGCAAGACCCACCCTGGGAATTCAACCAAGAAGAACAAAAAAAGAAGAAACAAGATCAGTTTTCCACCCACAGGAGCCAGAATTTTCGGTAGCCAAAGCGACCAACGGTCAGAGATACCTATTTTGTTGTTGTTGTTAATCTTCACCCGAGGACATTTTTCCGTTGGTTTTCAGAGAGAATGGGAGGGAGGGGGAGAGACAGACAGAGAGAGACACATCAATGTGAGAGAGACACACCCATTGGCTGCCTCCTGGGGATGGAGCCTACAACCCAGGTACATGCCCTTGACTGGAATTGAACCCGGGACCCTTCCCTCTATTGGCGGATGCTCTATCCACTGAGCCAAACCGGCCATGGCTGGCCAGAGATCTCTTTAACCTATACAAGGACTCTACCCCCCACCCAGGAAACTTCTCCGATCTCCCTTCTCCTAAAAAAGGAGTGAAGTCCTTGACCATGTGCATTGAAACCCGTCTGAGGTGTCAGCCCCAAACGGTAGATGCGTAGCAATGAACAACCACGTCATCAGTTGCAACTTGCCAATAATCGCCAATAATTTCAAGTGTGGTGTTTCTTCTTCTTCATTTCCTTCTCGCTGCTCTGTTTTCAAATCCGTATATGTTTATTGTTCCTTCTCTAGGCAAGGGATGGAGTATAAGAAGACCTGCCCACCAAGTATTTCTATTTGAGACACCTGTGGTCTGGCAGGGCCGTTAGATGTACAGATCATCCCTGATCGCCGGCCAGGCCTTATGGGACCCGACCCATGCACGAATTTCGTGCACCGGGCCTCTAGTCCAGTATAATCACCCGAGGGCCCAGGGGTGAGTGGCCAGCTCAAGGTTACTTGCCAGGGTCAACCACAGGCTAGAAATAGAAATTGGCTCCCCGGCCACCTCTTTGTCTCAGTAGCTTCCTCCCACTGTGGTTTTGGCAAAGATGAAGCGCCCGGGAGTGATGCAGCAACCGGAGTGAAGGTCAAAGCCCAGCATCTGTGTTTAGCGCGGCCCTGAGGATGCTTTGTTCCTGAGTCCTCCCCCGGGCGGGCTGATCTATCCAGCAGCCTCCTGTCCCCCTCTGAGCGCTCAAAATAGTATTCCCTGACCTCCATTCACCCGCGGTGCCACATGGAAGGGCGGGTGCGCTCACAGCGAGCCCCTGACCTCGGGCCTTTCTGCATTGACGCGCCCTTCTCACCGCTTTCTCCATCACCGCACTCACGCCAGCTCCTTAGAAGGACCCGCACGTCCCCCTGGCGGCTTCCATAACCAGGGAAGGACCTCTGCGGCCAGTCCCCTGCCCAGGCACCCAGGACCCAGTTGGCAACAGCTCACGTATGTCTGCAAAAGCAGTCAAGTTCAGGAGAAGGCAGAACAGAAAACCACACGACAAAGGCAGTGAGAAAACTCATCGTGCATGCATGCATGCATGAGTGTGTGTGCGTGTGTGTGCGTGTGTGTGTGTGTGTTTCAAACCCCCCTCTGCCCTCCCTCTCCAGTTACTCAGGGACAATGACAACAGTTAATAATTGATGGAGGACCATACTGCATCCAGCGGCTCTCACAACCACCCAGAATTTATTCCCCGGGGAGTTTACTACCTAAGCCAGGGGTGGGCAAACTTTTTGACTCGAGGGCCACAATGGGTTCTTAAACTGGACCGGAGGGCCGGAACAAAAGCATGGATGGAGTGTTTGTGTGAACTAATATAAATTCAAAGTAAACATCATTACATAAAAGGGTACGGTCTTTTTTTTTTTTTAGTTTTATTCATTTCAAACGGGCCGGATTCGGCCCGCGGGCCGTAGTTTGCCCACGGCTGACCTAAGGCATTAGAACAGAACGGGCAAGGGAGGCAGGAGGTGACCAGTCAGGGACAGGGACTTACGTCAGGGCCTCACCAAGGGTTGGGAGAAGGGGTATGAGCAGGTGACAGAGGACAATGGAAGGGTCTGGTCTGCCTACCTCCCTGGCGCTAGCGATCTGGGGCCGGTGGGAAGCGGCTCAGGAAAGGATCCAAGTGGTCAGAGGGAAGAACTCCTGGCCAAGCTGTCAGGCCACCTCCGTTGTCACCACGCATGCCCGGAGTGACTCCGAGATAACCCAGACGGTCCCGGTGAGAGGTATGCATCAAGAGCTCGGAGTGAAAACCAGGAATCCTAACCGCGAGACTCAGTGGATATATTTTTTTTAAATAAAAACACACACAGGCTTATGTTATTTCTCTCCATCCTCTGAATCAAAGGACACCTGGTACACGATAGATTCAAATGTGGGTTCTCTTCCTTTCTCCCAATGAGGTTGGAAGGGAAGACATTGTTATCCCCAAAACAAAAAAAAAACAAAACAAAAAAACAGCAGACCAAGGCCATCCTTCAAGATTCAAGATTAACTCTATATATAGTCGTGGGTCCGAGACTCAAGCACAGCTTTCCTGGCTGCACACGCCCAGCTCCTAGAATCCTGGGGTTGACCTGTGACCCTTCCTTCCTCTTAAATCCCCATCCAAATAGCCCCGTGGATGTGACAGCTTTTACAATCTCTCAAATGGGTACCGTCCTCACGATTCCTGGCTCAGTTCGAGGCACTTTAATCTATTCACGAATGGCATCCTCATAGAACACACAGGTGGGCATCATTGTTATTCTCATTCTACGGCTGGGGAAACGGGTGCCTGTAGCAGTGAGTCATCTGCCCGGAGTCCACCCTGCTTGTGGGCGTGCAGGCCCAGGCGGGCCGGTCCCTGAGCCTGGGCTCTCGATCGCCGTGTGACATCCACGCTCACTTCCTTAGTTGTAAGTGCCTGCCTGTCTCAGACTTATAAGTCTTTGAAGGCAAGAACTGCCTCTTTTTTTTTTTTAATGTACTTTTATTGATTTCAGAGAGGAAGGGAGAGGGAGAGGGAGAGGGAGAGGGAGAGGGAGAGGGAGAGGGAGATAGAAACATCCATGATGATGAGAGAATCATTGATCGGCTGCCTCCTGCACCCCCACACTGGGGATCGAGCCCACAACCCAGGCATGTGGCCTTGACTAGGAATGGAACCGTGACCTCCTGGTTCCTAGGTCAACGCTCAACCACTGAGCCACGCCGGCTCGGCCAAGAACTGCCTTTTTTATCCTTATTCCCAAGCCCTGAGCACAGTATCTGACACACAATCTATGCCCAGTAACCAGCCGGGGAAGTGACGTTCCGGTAACTAAGGAGCCGGAGGGAAGTCATACGATTTCATCCTAAACTCTCAGAGCTCAAACTGGTCAGGAATTCTTCCCTCTGCTGTGACCCAAGATATTT
>NW_005871873.1:172024-188213 GCF_000147115.1 Myotis lucifugus
TGGGGGGCTCCGCCTGAGGGTCCCCGCCAGTCTCCCGGGACCACACTTGTGTGTCTGTGCCTAGACTCTGCAGGACCCCCACAAAAAAACCCGCAAAAAAGGGGGGGAAGCGGCTCTCAAGCTTCCAGGCAGATGTGGGGGGTGGGGTGGGAGGGCTTCCAGAACGTCCGTCCGAGTGAATCAGCTGCTCAGGCTGGGACCTGTCCAGCACATGCGACAACAAAGGGTGGCACATGGCAAATTGCGATGTAATGGGAGCCATCTGGTTGGGAGAAACGGCCAACTGGAGGCCTGGGGGCCCTGGAAACGGCCCAGAGCACACGCTTATCTGGGGGAAACGATGAGTCAGCCCGAAAATGACAAAACGGTTCATGAAGGCCTTCGCCACAGGCCCCGCAGAATCTATTCTTGGAGGAGCCGGAGTTGGGTAACTCCATCACACAGGCCTCCCTGTTCCAAGACGCCTGGCCTCGGCGCCGACCAGGCCAAGTGTGGACCAGGCCTCATCAGCGTGCGCCCGGCTGAGCAGGGGCCTGAGTGCGTTAAACCTTCATGGCTGTGTCGGGGGCGACACGGGCGGGAGACCATCATTTTGCAGCCAGTCCAGATGTGCAAGGCCAGATGTGACCGGAAGTGCTGGGCTCGCTGGGGACAGCGTAGCCTCGGTCCTGGAGACCAACCTCCTCCTGTGTCTTCTCTCCGCCGCTGTGAATCCCCGTTGCCCAAAAAAAAAAGCAAAAAGCAAACCGATGACCAGGTCTCCTGATCTCCCGCAGCCTCCTCCTGGCCGCAGCTGCCCAGGCTCCTGCCAAAAAACTCTGCTTCCCCCACACCCTGGTCCAAAAAGCCCACATCCATCCGTCCGGCGGGAGAAGGCTGCGCTGGTCCCCAGCAGCTGGAAGGCGTCCTGACACGGAGACGGGGCGCAGGAGTTCAACGCCCGCCCATAGCTACAAAGCAGCCGTGTCCCGGGGCCCCCTTGGCCTCTGCGTCTGGCTGGAGCCAAGGGACCGGCATCAGCCACCTGGAGCTGCACCAGGAAATGACACAGCAATTGCCAGGCACTTGCCCTGACTGCCCTCCTGCCTGGGGAGTTGGGGGGCTCCAAGGTCAGGGTGCTCTCCACGGCCATTTCTGTCCGGGCTCGCTCAGAGCCGAGCCCAGGCCTCCCAGCTGAGCAGAGCCGGGAGATGGACCCCGGGAAGCTGTCTGGGCACTACACCCCACCGATGGGCACTTCCTTGGCCCCCTATGTCTTGTCCCTACCTCGCCCGTGGGTGAGCCTGAGACCTGTGGTCTCTTTCGTCTGGAAAGGAGGCAGCTGGGCCTGAAGGATGCCCCCAGCGCCAGGCTCTGGCTCCCGCCCGAGTGAGTCAGCCTCCCCAACCCCAGTCGCCTCAGGGGTCTGGACTTGCCTGAGCAGGGAGTGGGGGAGCCAGCGGGGAGGGCACTTCCGTGGCCTCCATCCTTGCAGCCCCAGGGGCAGAAGGACCAGCTGTAGTTCCCGGGCAGTTATGGGGGCCTTCGGGCCGGGGCTTTGAGAACAGGTGGGTACGGTGTGGGTAGGCGCAGGGAGAGCAGCGATCCCCTCCCATTCACATGCAGACCCCATCCAGGCCCTTCACAGAGGGAGGAAGAGAGGGAGGGCGGGCCTGGGTGGCTTCCGATGGGAGATGGAGAGAGAGGGCTGAGCCCATCAGGCTGGGTTAGTGACCCACACCTAGAAGAAAGGAGGTCCGGAAGCCAAGGTGGACACGTTTCCCAACCCTGACCCCCATGCCCACGACAGTTCCATAGGCCTCAGCCCATACGCCTTAGACTTCTCTGGAGATCAGCCACCCGCCTGGGCCGAGGCTAAAGAGGAACGTTTTCCTACAGACGGTGGGAGGCAGTGTCCCCGAATGTCTCATGCCGGCCGTCAGCAAATACAGACAGAGCAGGCCTGCCTGCCCGGGCCGGTCGGTGACAGGTCAGCGGCCGCCCTCCCGGCCCTGCATCCCCTCCCGGCCCTGCATCCCCGCAGACAGACCATAAAGAGGAGCCCAGGGAAGCAGGCCGGAGCTCTAGCGACCAGACACCCCGGCTTGCAACTGGTCAAACACAAGAGACACAGGACACCCCGTCTTTGTCCCGAAGACAAAAGCTTTGCATGTTGCACGCCGGTTCCCTTTCGCTGTGGCTGGAAGGCTGGCTACGGTGAGAAGGGAACAGTGCAAAGGAGAGAAACTGGGTGAGCGTCTGATGACGTGTGGGGAGAGTGATAATGGAGCGAGAGGCTGGCGGGGAAGGATGGGGGACAATGGCTCCTGGGTCTGATGGGGAAGGAGGCCGGACAGGCACCCAATCAACCCTGATTCCCCCGGGGGCTGGCTTATCTCTCCATCGGCCCTCCCACAGTCACCCAGCGCTGGGAGCTTGGTCGCTTTCCCTGTCCCCCTTCCTGATGCGATGGGTGGCCTGGTTCCCGCAACCCCAGGCGGCCAGTTCTTCACTCGTGGCCTCTAAAAAGAAGGAGGGTGTTTCCCGTGGCCCTGGCTCACTCCGATGCCCTCTTTCCCAACTGGTCACTCCGGGCATCTCGCCGTGAAGCCCACCATGTTCTGGGGACCCCGGCCTCCCAGGAGGGAAGGGCTGAGCCTGCTCCCTCAAAGCGAGTGTCTGTGCCTTTGCTCACATGCGCTCTCTCTACCCAGAAAGCCAAGCCATTCCGCCCAAAGGTCGTAATCTGACCTTGGTTTCCAAAATCCAGGTCCTCCGGGCAGCTTTTCCGGACGCCTGCCCTCACTTCACCTTCCCTGCTCAGCGGAGTTTTGTGACTCGATCGTGAAGACGGTTCAGTGCGGCCAGCAGTTCCCACATACATCGGCCTCTCCCCTCCCTTCACAAAACCCAAGTGAGTCCCAGGCAGATGCTCAGGACGTGTTGACTGACTTGTTGGACTGAATGACTGGGGACATGACAGTTGTGATCAATCAAGAGTCCACAGTCAGCCACGGCCGGGCGGCGTGGCTCAGTGGTTGAGCATCGACCTATGAACCAGGAGGTCTCGGTTCCATTCCCGGTTGGGGCACAGGCCCGGGTTGCATGCTCAATGCCCAGTAGGGGGCGTGCAGGAGGCAACTGATCCATGATTCTCTCTCATCATTGATGTTTCTACCTCCCTCTCCCTTCCTCTCTGAAATCAATAAAAAGACTTTTTTTTTTAAATGGTGACTGTGGACTCTTATTTTTAAAGAGTCCACAGTCACCATTTCTCAGGCCACCCGGAGAGCAGAGCCTGCTGCGAGTAGAGATGTCACCTGATTTATTAATTAATGTGAACACCATTCATCCCAAAGCTCCAGGGCATAGTTTAAAAAAAAATCCAGAGTGCTTCAAAAACGATAAAAATAGCATTTCACCGTCTAGAAATAGCTGAACTTTATTCCTAGTACGCTGGTCCCAGCATCAATCCCCACTTCCCGCCTCCCAGCCCGCATCAGCCCTCACCAATCGGTCGCCCCCTTTCCCCACCTTGCCCACCATGGCCCCCGTGCCCACCGTGCCCACGTGCTGTCTTTGCTGAGTAACAGAATTCCCGCCAGGGAGGGCTAATTGGGTTAATACCTAATTGTTCTCTCTCTGTAGCCCAACCCAGCACCCTGGCTGCTTTCCGACTACCTGCCCCGCATCTGTCCCAGGATCACTCATTTGCAAGAACAACGTCCATTGTGGGCCGCCTGTGGGACTTTGGGGTTTGAAGTGAATCTCCCCCAGGCAGAGAACAGAAGATGCTGCTATTTTGGTTGGTCTGGCGGACAATGGGGCCATTCTCCGGGCTTGATGGGCATGTGGGAAATCTGAGATGCCCTGGGACCCGGCCAGAGCCCAGGGTGCTGAGCGGGGAGGGAGGGGAGCAGGTGGGGGCAGCATCCTGACCTCTTCTTCCCCGCTGACTTGGGTTTGCATTTCATTTTAATCAGTTTCAGATGAAACGGACCAGCCAGGAGCCTCTGGAATCTCAGGGCCCTCACCTTTGTCCTTTGGCCCAAGCACTGAGGAGGCGCGGGGTTGACCTGGCCTGGCCCAGCTTTCCCCGGAGGAGGCAGCGCTGAGGGTGGCCTTTCCCATCCCCCAGGCTCAGGGGGAGCCTGCTCTCCCGCAAACACCCTTGGAAAAGACAAGGCATCTTTGCCTGTTGTTTTTTGAGGTGTGTTCGCTCTGCTTCAATCTGTCCCACCTGGAAGGGCTCCTCACCTGCCCCGACCATGGCAATGCCAGCCTCCTGGAGCGGGGTGTACCTGGGGCAGAGAGAGACCCTCTGAGTCGCACCTGGGGGGATGGCTTCTAGGGGGCGGGTGGCATGAGGGTGCTAGCGCGGCCTGTGATCTCCGATCCCCTGCAGGGGGCTCTGGGAAGGTGCTTGGCTTCTTAGGGTGACTTCTCTCTCTGCTGTCGCCCCTCCCTCCCTGTCCTGCCCCCCCCCCTCAGCCTCCAGGTCGTCCTTGTCCTTGCTGTCCCTCGGCAACTCCAGGGCCCACGTCACAGGATCTGGGGGAGCCGCATGGGGGTGCTCCATCAATGCCCATCTCTGCCTCTGGCTTGTTTGCAAACTGGCCTCACCCCTCCCTCTGCTCTCAGGAGCACGTGAGCGCCTCTGCTTGCACGGTAGCCCCCCTGGTGAGGTGACTGACACGGAGGAGGTGCTCAATAAGTACGCCATGTCCTGACCGGTGTGGCTCAGTGGATAGAGCGTCGACCTGCGGACTGAAGGGTCCCAGGTTCGATTCTGATCAAGGGCATGTACCTTGGTTGCGGGCACATCCCCAGTAGGGGGTGTATAGGAGGCAGCTGGTCGATGTTTCTAACTCTCTATCCCTCTCCCTTCCTGTCTGTAAAAAATTAATAAAACATATTTTTTTAAAAATAAGTACACCATGAATTCAACTGGCTGGGAAGTTCCCGCCGATCAAACAAGAGCCCAGGCTCTGTCCCCAAAGGAAGGGATTGAGCAAAAGGCAACCAAACCCACCACCACCCACCAGCTAAGCGAGGGTGCGGGCCCCCTGGGGACGATTTCCTTGGGGGAGACCGGGCGTCTCCATGCGACTGTCTGCGCACCACTGCCCTCCGCTGGACGCTGGGCCAAAGCGGCCCCAGACCCGCTCCCTGTCGGAACACTTCCCTCCCCATCTGGATGTGACTACTGGGCAAACCGGTTTCTGGGCTGGCTCCCCTTACCAGGTCTGCCCCCCCCCCGCCCCCACCCTCTCTGGCTGCCAGCATTGAGTCCATGAAACCTGGGAAGGCACGGGGCACAGGGCTTCTTGGACTCCTAGCATCGTGGGTGCAGGCAGGCGCTCCTGGCACGATGGTGACGATGAATATCAGAATCCACATAAGAGCCCACCCTCGTTCCGAGTCTAGAACAGCTCTGGCTCTGACAGTTTGGGGAAGACAGCCGAGAACCGCACAAAGGGGCAAAGAGCTCCAGGAAGAAGAATTCAAAAACAACTTGTCATTTCTCTGTGTCTCAACAAAAACAGAACCTTCCTCCTCTGGGAAAAGATAGAGGCGAGGAAAAAGGAACGCGGGCACTGCCAAGCCCTGTGGCTGAGACCTGCCCTCCCTCCCTCCTCTGTCTTCAATGACAGGGACTGGAGAATCGGCCTTATTTCCTCTGCCCCGACCTCGTTAGCTTGTAAGCACTTTGCCCCGCACAATGACTGGCCCGCGAAAGGCCTGCAACACAGAGTTCCTGAACTCCTGGCAGGCGGATCTGGTTGATGAGTGGCTAAGACGTTGCCAATGGCAATAGTGAAAGAAGTCAAAGTGGAGGCAGCACGCGGATTGCGTATATACCGTTGCTTCAATTTGCTGAGGAATTGTTTCAGCTCCCCAAAATTGAACCCCGGGGTGAGCCCGGGGCCAGGCAGGCATGTGGATACATGAAGCTGAAGCTCTGGGAGGAATTCTGCACGAGGCAGAAACCCAGGAGTCACACGGCCTGGAGGTGGACGTGGGAACCCAGCAAGGACTGTAGAGCAAGCATGTCAAACTCGCGGCCCGCGGGCCGCATGCCGCATTTATTTGGCCCGCGTTAGCCTTTGAGTTTGACATTAGGGAACATCTGGGAGGTGAAGAAATAGTCTGTGTTTGGATTGGGGTAGTGGGCATATGGGGTATATACCCAGTGGGTACATTTGTCAAAAATGCATCAAATTGGGCATTTAAAAGTTTTCGGTGGCGTGTGGTGAACACACGACGGAGTGCACGGATGATGGATGATGGAGTGGTAGACTTAAAACCTGTATACTTGTATTATTAACCAAGGTCGCTCCAATAAATCCAATTAAAAAATAAAGAGCTTGCCCTAGCCGGTTTGGCTCAGTGGATAGAGCGTCCACCTGCGGACTGAAGGGTCCCAGGTTCAATTCCAGTCAAGGGCACATGCCTGGGTTGCAGGCTCCATCCCCAGTGGGGGGCGTGCAGGAGGCAGACGATCAGTGATTCTCTCTCATCACTGATGTTTCTATCTCTCTCTCCCTCTCCTTTCCTTTCTGAAATCAATAAAAATATTTAAAATAATAATAATAAAAATAAAGAGCTTCCGGTTGCACTCTTGTGTTTATGTCTCCCCTCTCCTTACTCGACTGTGGTGTTGTTGATGGAACCCGGGCCTTTCACCATTGCGCACAGGGCGGCGGGACGGATGCTCCTCCAGTCCTGCAGGGGGCGCTGTGGGACCGCCCAGCTGCCTCCCCGCTCTCGACTGCTCTGGGCCGCTCCCCCCCACAAAAAAACACACGCTCGGGGCCCCGCCCCTTTGCAACAACCCTACTTCTCATTGGTCAGGACCCGTCCAATGAAACGAGGCGTTGGTGCGAGGTCGCAACCACCTTAGTCGGCTGGGCCCGGGTGTCGGGTGGTGGCGGCGGCGGGAGGTAGGAAGGTAGGTGGGCCGGGTCGCGCCGCTCCGGTCCCGGCCTTGCCTCCCTGTCCGGTTCCGCCGCGGGCCCACGATGCCGCAGTTCCAGACCTGGGAGGAGTTCAGTCGCGCGGCCGAGAAGCTCTACCTCGCCGACCCCATGAAGGTAAGCGGCGGGCAGGCCGGTGCCTCTGGCCGCAGCCCCAGCCCCAGGTCGGGGGTCTCCCCGGCCTCCCGCCCGGCCCCGGAGGCTGCTCCGCACCGGGGAGGGGCCGGGGTGGAGAGAGACGGACCCCTCCACGTCCCACCGCTCCTCCTGCCTCCTCTCCGGTGAACGGCCCGGTAAGGCCTCGAAATGGGCAAGAATCGGGGTCCTTTGGGGGCCCTAAGCCGCTCCGCCGCCGGCCTTTCTCCGCCCCGAACCCCGAGGACCTTCGTGGGTTTACGTGTCTCTAAGGGCCGGGCTCCTCCCCCGCAGCTTCACTTCCTGTCCCTGGATCTGCTGCCCATTTCCCCCTGCGCCAGGGCGTTGGGGTGCCTCGGGTCCATTAAAACGGTTATTTTATTTTATTTTTTTCTGACACCGCCGAAACGTGCTTGAAAAACCCCCAGTTTGGAGGCGTCGACGCCCCTGAGACTAGTGCTGCTTCATCAGATGGAGGGTGTGGGGGTGCTGGCTCAGCACGATGCACTTGAACGGCAAGGTTTGCAGACAGTTTTAGGGGGGCCTGTGGCTTCATTCAGCTCCGCCCCCCTCCCCCTACAGAAGTTAGGTCATTATTTTAAAAGCTAAGGTTTGCCCCGGTCGTTTGGCTCATTGGGTAGAGCGTCGGCCTGCGGACTGAAGGGTCCCGGGTTTGATTCCGGGTTTGATTCCGGCCAAGGGCACCTGCCCGGGTTAAGGGCTCGATCCAGCAGGAGGCAGATGATCCATGATTCTCTCTCATCATTGATGTTTCTATTTCTCCCTTCCTGTCTGAAATCAATAAAAATATTTTTAAATAAGTAAATAAAAAGCTAAGGTTTGTCTTGCGGTCATGTCTAAAACTCACTTGGAACCCCCGCTTGTTAACGAAAAGTCCTGCCAGCTCTCCAGACCTTGGGAGGGAACCAGAAGCTGTAGAATGTTTTGTTCCATTCTTTACCATAAGGTGATAATGAAGCCCTGACCGGTTTGGCTCAGTGGATAGAGCGTCGGCCTGCGGACTGAAAGGTCCCAGGTTCGATACCGGTCAAGGGCATGTACCTTGGTTGCGGGCACATCCCCAGTGGGAGATGTGCAGGAGGCAGCTGATCGATGTTTCTCTCTCATCGATGTTTCTAGCTCTCTATCCCTCTCCCTTCCTCTCTGTAAAAAATCAATAAAATATATTTTAAAAAATGAAATCAATAATTAATAATAATAATGATAATAGTAATAAAACGATTCTTTTTTTAAAAAAAAAGATGATAATGAATGATTGGATGAATTAGACGTTTTTTCCAATTCATTTGCTCATTTAAATGAGTACTTTGTGGATGACACGGTTCCTGGCTTCTCTGTTTGGATGACTTCTCTAGTCTGTTCCTTCCTTCAAGCCATGTACCGCGAAAACGAGACGGGACGTTTGTCCAGGGGTCCCGGGCCGCTGTCTAAACTAAGAATATTTTAACAGAGTGAAGAGCAGACAAGCTCCCATTCCTATCTAAATGTGATGTCATCCCATCTAAATGTGATGTCATCCTATTTAAATGTGATGTCATCCTATTTAAATGTGATGTCATCCTATCTAAATGTGATGTCATCCCATCTAAATGTGATGTCATCCTATCTAAATGTGATGTCATCCCATCTAAATGTGATGTCATCCTATCTAAATGTGATGTCATCCCATCTAAATGTGATGTCATCCCATCTAAATGTGATGTCATCCTATCTAAATGTGATGTCATCCTATCTAAATGTGATGTCATCCTATTTAAATGTGATGTCATCCTATTTAAATGTGATGCCATCCTATTTAAATGTGATGTCATCCTATCTAAATGTGACGGAGCCCTGCTGTGATGGAAGCGTGTCTAGAATAAGCAGGGGAGAGGACGTCGCAGCTCAGAAAATGCCAGTGGCCTGAAAAAGTCTGCATTTTCATGATAGCCTTCAACTGGTTTTTTATTAATTCTTTTTTTTATTTTTTTACAGGGAGGTGAGGGGTTGGGGGTGAGTTTCATTTTTGAGTGCCTTTTATGTGATAGGCTTTTTGCATATGTTTACATGTATAATTTATGTGAGCAGGTCACCCCTTTAGGAAGATGAAGAAACCACCTTAGATCAATTAAATGGCATCTGTAGTCCAAAAGGACGCTACAGTTTGAACCCAGAACTCTAAACCCCAACTCCGTATCTCTACCTGCCAGGACTAAGTTCTGTCAGGCCCTCACTGGTGTTGCTCAGTGGATAGAGCGTTGGCCTGCAGATTGAAGGGTCCCGGGTTCGATTCAGGTCAAGGGCACATGCCCACGTTGTGGGCTCGATTACCCGTGGGGCGAGCAGGAGGCAGCCGATCCATGATTCTCTCTCATTGATGTTTCTATCTCTCTCCCTCTCCCCTCCTCTCTGAAATCAATAAAAATACATTTTAAAAAAAAGTTTTGTCTGAACTCTCTGAGTATGTTCTCTCTCTCCCCCAGCACAGTGAACCTGTAGCTGGTGCACGTCCCCTCCCCGTCCTCTCTGATGTCGCTCTAATTGGCGGTGGACCACGTGGTCGGTCTGCCTGTGAGCCTCCTTCACTCTTACCCCACAACTGTCTACAAAACACAGAAATCCAGTCCTGCCGTTTTCTGCTTAAACACCAGCTCTTCGTTGATGGCTGGATCAGGGCCAGCCTTCCAGCTGCGGTCTGACCCCTCTGCAGTCTCCCTGGCTTTGTGGCCCCCTTTCCACCGCCCTCAGCTCTGGCCTCAGGAGCTCAGCACTCACTGGCTCACTCAGCCTGTGTCCTTGCCTTTAGCCACCTTCTTCCCTAAGAGGAAAACCTCTCTTTCCAAAGCGCCTCCATGGCACCTTACGCCCCTCTCCCCCAGTCTGGTCACTTCCTTTCTCAGCATTTTACCTGCAGGCCTTTCTCTAGGACTTACTCATGCTCTTTTGTGCTTTGTTGGTTTGGTTGGTGGAATCAAAGTTGCTGGGAGAGTAAGCATCTGATTTCTCTTTCTCCTCGTGGCATCTGAGTTAGTAACTTAAGATGCCCCCACGTTACAACATGAGCCCGCTTACAGGAATCCTCTGACCCTTTAACTCTCATTTCTCCTAATGAAGGCAGCGAGCGTTCTTTTAACTGAGACTTGAAACTTCACATAGTTGTCATACTTAGCATTTTAAAGTTTCATTTTGTTTCTGGAGAATTGACATTTGTTAAATATGTAAGACTGAATCTAACAATTCGATAAATAGAGTCAGGTAATCTAAAGACAATTAACCTAATTATTATTTATATCTGCCTAAGTGCTTGCTGACTCCCTTTCCTCCTTCCCCAAGACAGACCTCCTGGGATGGGGTGAGTTTTTCCGATCCCAGGAGAGCAGAGAGCATAATGGGAAGGTCTGCAGGTTACAGCGCTAGGAGCCTTAGGATGCAGTTGGCAGAATTGTCTTGAGGCTTCTGGGACTGCACTGCAACCATTTTAAAATGATGTTCCTGTTTTAGCTTATAGATACTTAGCACGTTTTCAAACAACTAAACAAGAATTATTTATATTGGTTAGCAGAAAACTAATACGTTATTATGAATCCATCATTTAAAGAAATAATGTTCATGGGAATTGTAAACTCTCCTGGGAAATGTCTTCTTTTATTGAAATATGCTAATATCTAAACCATGTTCATGGCTACTCATTATATAATACTGAACAACAAAAAGTGTGTCGCATGGCACTTGATATAGGAGTTATTCTAGATTTCGGGAAAGTGTTGATGGAGGCTTCTTTTCAAGGCAGAATTCTGCTTTTTGGTAATAGTGCATCATGTGTCATCACCACAAACACATGATTTTGCTGAATACGTTAGCCTCAGTGCACCCCCTGAGCCATGGGAAGGGAGAGTGCGAACTGGCTTCCAGAGGAAGATTTGGACTGAACTAGCCATTTCTGCTGTGTGTGTGTCCCCACCCCCGCCCCCACCCCCTTCTTTTCCCATCATCCCTCTGTGGCTGACCGTTGGATTGGTTTTCCCCTTAGGTTTAATGTTGGGGCCCTGCAAACTAACCTGACAAAAGACAGATTAACAAAGGGAAATACTACCCACGAACTGGAGTTCATGAAGAAATACGAGGAGGCAGAAATAGGAGCCTGTAGACCAGCTTAACAAAGGGTGATGGAGTGCAGAACGGAGGCTAGAAAAGAAAAGGGGGTTTTGGTTCCTGGGAGGGGGTGTAACTTCATGGGAAGGTGATGGGAAAATGGTAAATAATCATTGATTAGTGCAGTTTGTTGTGCAGATAAGAATCCTATGTAAAGAGAGGGGACAGTTATGTCCCCTTTACTGGGCTGATTTATGTCCTGCTATTAGCGAGAAAAAGCAGAGCCTATTGCCTGTGGCTCATACAGCCCTTATGCCACAGTGGCTGTTGGGAGGTGGCAAGCTTGGATGCCCTTCAGTAAATGTTTTTATTGGCTGGAAATGCCACACCACCTTAAATCTCTTTACAAAATAAACTGTAGCAATAGGAATGAACTAGAATGCTGTGTGTCTACCTCATTTCAATAAGTTTACAGTAAAGGTGACCATTAATTCTAAAGGATCATTTTAGCCAACCTGAAGACTAAACTATTTATGAGAAGGATCTCCTGATTTCGCTGTTTCTAAATACGTATTTTTTTGTTTCAGGCACGTGTGGTTCTCAAATATAGGCATTCTGATGGGAGTTTGTGTATTAAAGTAACAGATGATTTAGTTGTAAGTATAATTTTTTTATTTGTTGCACACTTTCAGATTTGTGGGAGTTAATCATTTGTTTAAAATTACATAGGATTTATGCAGATTGCCCATTAGGACTCTTATTTTGCATTTCATTCCGAAGTCAAGAACCACATTCTAGATTAGAAGCTACTTTCATAGGCTCTTGAGGAATTGATTCAACTTCATTAAGATAGCATGCCGGGTGGAGTTTAATAATTGCTCTATTTGGACCTTAATCAAGAGGAATATAGAGGCCAGAGCTGGATATAAGGGGACAAAGGTTCTCTCATGGGCATGTGAGAAGTGAGTGATGGTATTTGAACACAAGATACAGGTTTACAGTTATACCTTTCTCCTTCCTGTCTGCTCACTCTTGCCACTTCCTCCGTCCCCTTCACTCCGTGCCTCTCCACATGCTTTCTGCACGCAGTGCTCCCTCCCCTGCAGCTGCTCCCGCCCCTGCAGCTGCTCTTGGTGGAGCCCACAGCACCTCCCTCCATTTACTTGACCTCCTGGCTGCTTTTGATACAGAAAGCCACTCTTGTGGAAATCGTTATTTTGGTGTCTGTGGCTCCATTTTATCTTGTTTTCTTTTTCTTTTAAAAACATTTTTTTTTTCTTGTTCTCTGTTTCTGTTTAGTTCTTTGTTCATTGCTTCACTGATGTGCCCCCAACAATGCTGATTTCTCCAGGACTCTGTCCTTGGTTGTCTTTTGAAACCACTTGTGGAGTAATCTGTTCAGTGATAAAATGCAGTACTGCCTGCAGCTGTCTCTTTTCAATTTTGTACATTTCACTCGCATGGTTTTCTGACTCCTGACTAGTTCTGAGCTGAGCATCCTCACCTCAGCACTCCCCACAGCCAGCCTGTCTGGAACGGACACTTCACCACTTCTCCCCCGGCCTCCTCCTGTGTCCTGGTTTCAGTTCCACTTCATGCTTGTGGATCATGTGGTCCCTTCCTGTCCGTCATTCTCATGTCCACTGTTTCTTCAGTTGCAAAACCTTGAACCTCTGGTACATTCTGTACACTTGTCTAGGCATTTGGGGGTTGGGGATTCGAGCTCCCTCATTTATTTCCTGTCGTGAACTCTCCGTCTTCACTGTTACTCTCTAAGGTTAGAATCTTGTCATCATCACTTGCCTGGACTATTAGAACAGTCTCCTGACCCCCTGCTTCCAGTTCCCCCTTCAGTCGTCCTAGACTGCTGCTGGGGTGGTTTCAAAAATGCGAATTTGATTGTTATAACCGCCTTAAAACCTTTCGTGGCTCCTCCTCACTCAACGTACACTCCACCCTCACCCCTCCTAAGCTCTTGTCTCTCCTGTGTTAATTTAAAGCTCAAGAGTTCTCATCAGACCACAGCAGTATTAACATGTTGCTTAACTGGTCGTTTCTGAGAAGCTTCTGAGAGAGTTCATGCAGTGTTTTATCCACAGCAGTGGCAAACTTAAGGAATGTGATTGCTGGAGGCTTGGAAACGTGGATGTGATTTTCTTAGTATGACCTCCAGAGAGAAGAGAGCAGCACAGCGTTAGCAAAGACTCACACTTTTACCCAATCACACATCTGGTACATGGTTGATCATCTGCTTCTGCATAGTTAACGTGTACTTTTAAAATTTCTGACAGTGTCTGGTGTACAGAACAGACCAAGCTCAAGATGTCAAGAAGATTGAGAAATTCCACAGTCAACTGATGCGACTTATGGTAGCCAAGGAATCCCGCAGTGTTGCCATGGAAACGGACTGACTGGTTTGAGATGAAGACTGCTTGCCATGCTCTTAGGAAGTAAATCTCTTTTGAATTTGAGGCAGTGTTGGGACAGAAAATCCTTACTGTAACTGTTCAGAAGCCAAGAGACCATTTTTTTGTACTTTGCTTCTTATGTTTACTTTAGAGAGCGAGGAATGCAAATGCTTTCAGTTAGAAAGCCTTTATTTATTTTTGGAAATGGAACAAGAAATGTGTCTATCTTGGAAACTTTCTGCAGATTATTTGATGCTGGGAAAAATATGTAATTATTTCTTTCAGTAAGTTTGTAGCAATAATTTGAAAATGAGATATCAGGAAAAGCCTATTCTTCCTTAAGTTTAGTTTATTTGTCTTTAAAAAAAATTAAATGTAACCATTTTGCTGGGTTGATCATTTCTTTTGGGGCATAACATTTGTGCAGTTGATGACCAACAAATATAAAATATGGTAACTAGAATTAACTGTGCACATACTGATTATGTACAGTATAGTGAGTCTCAATTGTATCTAAAAGTAATTATGAAAACAAGTATGCTTTATCTTGAACTTTGCAAATTTAAACTATTTTTTCATACAAGGGATTATTAGTATTAATAAGCTTGTTGAGCAAACTTTGAATCTAGTTCTCAGTGCTTAAAACACATGAACAGAACGGTCACTGATAGAGGGAAGCCACCACATTGCAGGGCATTTGTCACAGATTTCCCATGTGGACTTGCTCAGAAGGGCTAAGGATTATGTGAACTGTTATGTTGTTTAACATAACTGTTGTCATGTTAAATCTTAGCATACCTCTACCATACCCCTGCCCATGCCTCTAATTACTTAACCAAGGGGTTAAACACGACCACCACAACTGTTAGGTTTCCATTAAGCCAGAAGAATATTATTTGATATTTATCTTATATCTGTAACCTGAACTTTACCAAGTAATGTAATGTTCATATGTTGATTCCTACATTAAAATATTTTTTGTTAGGAATTTGTTGTGTTGAGCAGCATTTTAACATGGAAAGTACTATTAGCCATATGAATTTTGACATGTTTCAAAGAGGTCAGTAAATAAAATATGCGAATATATATTGTTTGTCTTGAAGTTTTTAACTTCACAAGAATTACTCGTTTCTTGACTGGCATATACTGTATTCATTTAGTCTACATTGAGCATAATGATACTGTGAGTAAATGTTGTTTGTTTTGTTTCTTGGTACTTTACATTTCTCTGAGCTGTCCTGTGTTTCCATGGCACGGTTCTTTTCTGGATCAAGGAAAGTGATCTAAGAGTGTTGGGTTTTGTGAGTTTGTGGCGGTTTTTTCCCCCATAATTAATGGGATCAGGAGTTTTTGGGGCCTTTTTCTTTCTCATTTACATCTTCCACTTGTTGGCACTACAAAGGCAACCAGGAAGGGAGGGGCTAGCAGGTTATTTTTCGTTCCGCCCGATGTACCTGGAAACTCGCCAGAAGCTTGTACAGAGGAACAGCCTTTGTTCTGATTTTTAAAAATAATTTATCCCAGAGAGCACTTCATACGCATTCCTCTCCGTACCAACGGCTTCTGACCGGAAGCGGGAGAGCTGTGTCCACATCTTGCCCTGCTGAGTTGGACTCTGCATCTTATTCTATGGACTGTGGATTGCGGATGTGTAGATGGTACCTCGAAATCTCTCGGTGTCTTGGGTTTCATATCCTAAGGAGTGAGGTTGCAGTCTCACCGCAGTTACTTTACATAACAGCAGCATCATTGAGCTATAACTCACTATAAATTCCCCCCATAAAGTGTACAGTTCAGTCGGTTTTTCGTACATTCAGACTGTGGTGATGCGACCATGACCAGCACTGAAGTCACTGCACCAAACTGCGGGGAGGGAGCAGCGAAGCTGGGCGGTCCCCCAGGTCGCCGAGGGGGGCGGGACCGGACCGGACGTCCCAGCCGGAACGCCCCTTAGGGGGTAGAAGGGGGGGCCTGGGCGGGGTCAGTGCCTGTGCTCCCGAGATCAGTCGCGCGGGAGTCGGGGAACCGGGAGCTGGAGGGTCCCCGCCGAGCCTGGAGCCAGCGACCGACCGTAAGCGCCCGGTGCGGGGCGCGTGGTGCGCAGCTCGGGGCCCAGGGCGCTCCTTGGGCGGCGCGATCGCGCGGGGTGGGGGGTGGGGGGGGTCGGGAAGGGGGGAGGCGTGCACGGGGAGGGGCCGTGGGCTGGGGACGCTGTGGGGCCGCACCGTCTGGCCGGGCCCCGGTACAACTTGCAGGCAGACCTAGGCTCCCACCCCGCCGCCCGGGGGCGCAGGCGGGAAGAGGCCACAGTCCGGGCAGCGACGGCGCGGCCCCCGCGGCGCTGGGCACTGCCGGGTTGTGCGGGAGATGGTGACTCCACGGTGCCTCTGGGCCCCACAGGGACATGCACGCGCGTGTCCCCGGGAGGCCCTCGCGATGCGCTTTCCTGCCGTCTCTGCCCCCCCTCCTCCCCTTCTTGTTCTCCAGCCCGCTCAGCCCGCCCCTGCCCTGCGCAGCCCGCCCCTGCCCTGCGCGCAGCCAGGAAACTTGGCCTTTGGGGCTGTGAGAGTTCATGGGAGCAGAACCCCAAGGAAATGT
>NW_005871873.1:188407-202219 GCF_000147115.1 Myotis lucifugus
GAGGAGGGAGAGGGAGAGATAGATAGAAACAACCATGAGAAAGAATCATCGATTGGCTGCCTCCTGCAGGCCCCCTACTGGGGATCGAAGCCCACAACCTGGGCATGTGCCCTTGACTAGAATCGAACCTGGGACCCTCAGTCCGTAGGCCGATGCTCTATCCACTGAGCCACACCAGCCTGGGCGGCAGAGAGACTTTTAGAGAAAGAGCCTCCGGCCGCTGGAGGAAGTGAATCGCCTCCCCAACCTCCTCGCGTGGCGTCCTGGGTTCGTGTGCGGCGTCTACGCCCAGCACCAGCACCCACCAATGCCCAGACCCCTCCCCTCCACACCCGAGCCCAACATGCCCGGGCTGAGTGGTTGTTCACGGGACACCTTGACTTCCCCGCCCAGCGTCCTGGCCAGGCCCAGGCATGTGAAGGCAGGAGCTCCCAGACTCCATGCCTTCAGTCCTCAAAGACATGGAACGTAGCTGAGCTTCCAAAACATGGGAGGGCGGAATGCGGGCTGCTCGCCACTGATGATGAAGAAACAGCCCCAGCCTACCCACTCGGGGCCGGCGTGGCACAGAGCAGCCCCGTGGCGACCAAACCCACCCCCGATAGGGCCTGGATTCCGCCCTTAGTGATGCCTCCCTTTGAGCGCTCACGCGATGATGTGGGAAGAGAACTGGCATAGAAGGCAGCCCCGGCTCATGCCCTAGCGCTGCCATTCATGCCACCCTCCCAGGGCCTCGTCCGTCAAACGGGGAGGCTGGGCTCCACTCGGCAGGGCCCTGCAGCCCTCCTGGGGGATGGCTCTGCAGTTAAGAAGTCCAGCGGGATCTGCGGGAAAGGAGTCACGTGTGTGGGCAGTGGGCAGTTTCGATGGGGTCTGGGTGGGCCCTGCAGCGTATGCCAGGTCCCCTGAGGGCGGCTTCAAGAGAGTCAAAGTCTGGCCCCAGGGGGCGGGGGGCAAACCTCAGACAGCAGGGGCCCAGACTGAGGCCGAAGAGTCCCTGCCCAGCCCCGCTGGCCTGCTGGGGCCACCTGTGGGTGGGCCACCTATGGGTGCTCTTGGTTCAGGCCGGCACTTTAGGAGCAGAGGCTGTGGGGTAAGGTGGGGAGGCTGCAGCAGGCAGCAGGCAGCAGGCACCCCAGCATTCCCTCCCAGAGAGAGCCAAAGCTTTGCCAGGGACACCCACCCTGAGGAGGGAGGAGCGGTGGGCGCTTGGAACAGCTCCCTCTCACCAGGAGGGAAGGGTGCCAGCCCACCCGGGGTTGTACCGTGACCCTTGGACCGCACGGGCCTGACCTGGGCGGGTCCACTTAACACGTGGATTGTTCTCAATCAATATATCGGAAGATTTTTTTTAAAAAAATTTTTTTGGAGATGTGCAACAATTTGAAAAGATTCTCAGACGAATCTTTTATTTTGGAAGATGTTTTGGAGATTCGTGACGATTTGAAAACACTCGCCGGTGAAACTCTTTATATTCTTAATCACATGTTCTTCCCCTTAGTTTACATTAGTGTGACGATACAGTATGTAATGCATAGAACACAGAACATGTGTTAATTAACGTTAATAACGGTTCTCAACCTGTGGGTCGCGAACAATGAAAATACATCGTGCCTATCAGATATTTACATGACGATTCATAACATGTAGCCACATGACAGTGATGAAGTAGCAACGAAAATAATTTTATGGCTGGGGGTCCCCACAACATGAGGAGCTGTATTAAAGGGTCGCGGCATGAGGAAGGTTGAGAACCACTGGTTTATGTGATCAGCAAGGCTTCCGGTCAACAGTAGGTCGTTAGTAGTTAAGGTTTGGGGGAGTCCAAAGTTATATGTGGATCTTCGACTGCATGGGGTGTCAGTGCCCCAACCCCCCCACACTGTCCAAGGGTGAACGGTGTAACTCAACACAGTTGTGCAAACCAAGTTCAAAGGGAAGCAGCCTTTTCTCCCACCCAGGTCTATTGACTTTCCCTCAGGGGTCAGAGTTCATCCTTTCTCTCCCTGATAGTGGTATTTTCACTCTCCAGAGCAGGGGCCATCGAAGGCCCGAGAAACCCTTTGGTCTGGCCCTGCCAGGGCATCCGGGGTGAGCTCATTAAATGTTTCACCACATGCAGCAGGCTCATGTTCAAGTTGATCCTTTTGTGTGGCCCCGGCATGATGTCGCAAACACCCAAATGGCCCTGGGCAGAGAGAAGGTTCCCTGCCAAGGCCGGCCTCCAGCCCCCCTCCGGACGGACGGACGGACGGCTGGGGCCTGGGGTGCAGCCTTCGTGCCCACTGGTCCCGACTCTCCGTCTTTGGTTTTTGTTGCCTGGCGGGTGGGCACTGTTCTCCTCCGTGCCCGGTCCAGGCGCAGCAAAGCCTCCGGTTAGGCTGCCCCAGGCCTGCGGGGACGTGCTTGCACGAGGGGGGGGAAATGTTCTTCTCTTTGGGGAGTTCAGAAACTTTCCAGAAGCTTCTCTGGCGAAACTCCAGAAGGTCCCAGTGCCTCCAGTTCTCATCCAAAGAGGAACACACCAGAGAGTCCCAACCCCAGGGGCCTGGGAGAGGACCCCAGGCCTTGTCCCCGGTCAGGAACAGAAGTGCGCGCTGCCTTTAGCTCTTGGGAAGATGAACACGCAGACTGACAGCATTCTGATGTCTTCCTGGCGCCTACTTGGCGGGGTTGACTCAAGCGAACGACGTAGCGTCTCTGAGCTTTGTTTTTCAATCTCTTTAAACCAGAAAAAAATACCCCTTGCTTCTCAGGGTCACTGTAGTCCAGGAGATGATGTGTTTACTGTCCCCAACCCCGTGTCACAGCCCAGGGCTTCCTCCACACGGAGCTGTGGGGCCCAGACACACACGCATGTCCCCGCCACAGGCCCACATGGCTGGCTGTGGCCCAGCTGGGAGCCAGGGAGAGCGGCGGGAGCCAGGGCCCAGGAGCAGGAGGGCTGCGTGTCCCCGTGCGGAGTCTGAGAGCCACGCAGGCTCCTCCGGAGACCAGGGCGTGGACTCTCCACCCTCCCCCAGGGCCGCCACCTCGGGTGGTCCCAGCGGCTCAGCCTGGGACTTGCCTCTCCCTGTGGCCTGTGTGACCTTTGCCACCTTGAGTGGCGACTCTCTGGTGTGTTCCTCTTCGGATGAGAACTGGAGGCACTTGGACCTTCGGGAAACGGAGAGAAATAGTTTGGCTCCAGCGCCAAGGCCCTGTTGACAAGGGCAGCTCAGGAAGCCTGACTCTCTTGCCAGCTCTGGGGACGTGGAGCTAGGTTCCCGCTTTCTGGTGGTGCTGCCTGTGGCCTCAGTGTCCCAGTGAGGAGGCTGGAGAGGTGGGCCCAGCCACCAGGTGGGGGAGGCGGCCCCCCTGGCCTGGCTCGGGGCCTCCTTCGCACAGAGGCAGGGCTGTCCCCCAGGCCATGGCGCTGCTCCGCCCGGATGGCGCATCTGCGTTTCAGAGCTGCCCCGGGACCTTTGAACGCCAGGAGTACGCCGAGCCTTTTGTCACTTATTCCTTTGTGCAACCTACACACTCGGCAAGCACGCTAACCCCCCATGATACTGGCAGCCTGGAACATTCCCAGGAACCCTGGCCCTGGTCTTTTTAAAAAATAATTTAATATATTTTTATTGATTTCAGAGAGGAAGGGAGAGAGAGAGAAACATCAAAGAGGAGAGAGAGCCCCTAACCGGTTTGGCTCAGTGGATAGATCGTCGGCCTGCGGACTGAAAGGTCCCAGGTTCGAATCCAGTCAAGGGCATGTACCTTGGTTGCGGGCACATCCCCAGTGGGGGGTGTGCAGGAGGCAGCTGATGGATGTTTCTCTCTCATCGATGTTTCTAACTCTCTATCCCTCTCCCTTCTTCTCTGTATAAAATCAATAAAATGTATTAAAAAATTATTTAATATATTTTTATTGATTTCAGAGAGGAAGGGAGAGAGAGAGAAACATCCATGATGAGAGAGAATCATGGATCAGCTGCCTCCTGCACGCCCCCTACTGGGAATGGAGCCCACAAGCCCAGGCCTGTGCCCTTGACCAGGAATCGAAAGTTGACCTCCTGGTTCCTAGGTCAACACTCAACCACTGAGCCACGCCGGCCGGGCTGCCTGGTGTCTAGGGCTGTTCCGCTTGCAGCACTGGCCCTTTCACTACGTCCCAGGCCAGAGGTGGCTCTGAGCCAGGGCCCATCCTGTTGCACCTATTGAGGAAGGAGCCCTGTTGAGGACCAGCCGGCCTGGGGAGCGGAGGGAGGGCAGAGCGCGGTGGACGGTGGGAAAGGAATCCGATAGGCATCTTCTATGGCCACTCCTCTTATCCCTGACACAGGAGTCCTCTACTCAGGGAATGGCCAGGTACTGAACTGCCACAGGAGGGCCTGTGTTTTCCTCGTAGGCGGTGAACTGTGTTCCGCTTGGGCTGTGTTCCCCGGTAATTCGGGACCAGTGGAAACCTTGACAGCTCTTATTTTAATTGGCAGAACATGAGCTGGACCAGGACTTCGCATGACACTCCCCGAGATAATCATGTGAACCCTGCTGGGCGGGGACAGTCTGTGTCCCTCTTGCGTTATACAACTTAAAGCTGGAAGGTGTGTGAATGAGTTTATGGGGGGCCCCAGCTCAGGGGCATTTAACATCTGTGGGGGGCCCGGCCGGCGTGGCTCAGTGGTTGAGCACCGACCTATGAACCGGGAGGTCATGGTTCGATTCCCAGTCAGGGCACATGCCGGGGTTGCGGGCTCGATCCCCAGTGTGGGGTGTGCAGGAGGCAGCTGATCGATTCCCTTTCATCATTGATGTTTCTATCCCTCTCTCCCTCTCCCTTCCTCTCTGGCATCAATAATAAAAATAAAATACATTGTTAAAAGTATGGTATATACATAAAATAGTAACAGGGTCATTTATTATTATCACGTATTAGGCACCATCCATAATTCCATGTGCTGTATTTTTATAGTGCGGTCAGAGCAGTAGGGTTGTTTATATTGGCATCACCACTAACAGGTGAGTCATGACTGCGCTGTGAGGACACTAGGTGATAGGATTTCTCAGCTCCGTTGTAATCTTTTTTTTTAAAATGTATTTTATTGATTTTAGAGAGGAAAGGAGTGGGGGAGAGAGAAACATCAATGATGAGAGAGAATCATTGGTTGGCTGCCTCCTGCATGCCCCCCACTGGGGATCAAGCCCGCAACCCAGGCATGTGCCCTTGGCCGGAATCGAACCCGGGACCCCTCAGTACGCAGGCCGACGCTCTGTCCACTGAGCCAAACCGGCTAGGGCCCCATTGTAATCTTACGGGATCACGGTCTTTCTTGTGGTCCGTCTTATGCGGCACCTGACTGACTGTACATATGGTGTATCGATCACTAGAAAGCATTATTAGTTCATCTGTTTGTCTCAGTGGAGCATGAACTGCTGCAGGTACAGGGCCGTATCTCATTCCCTGGGTCATAGTCATGCGCAGTATTTGCTGAACCACCCTCTGGCCCAAGACCAAATTTATACTTGCTTTGTTAAGGCACGGGTCCAACTCTCTTATTGACTTTAAAAAACAAATGACTCCCTGATACTCCACAGACCAAGTTCGAATAACAGGAAAAGAGTGCACTGAGCTTTTACTTCTAGCCATCTTAAAAGGAGTCGTATGTTTTCAACCTTGCATCTTTGCTCCAAGCATAACAGAAATATAATGTTCCAATTATGAACACTTACATGCCTCTGAACAGTGCCAGAGAACAAAGCACCTACTCTATTTGGCCTCCTATCTTTAAAATTTTTCCCAGAAAGTAAGACCCAGAAAGACAAAAGTAAACTAATAAATCGCTTCGCTTGTATCGCTTGTCCCTTTCAAACGGTTTACATTGCGTCGGTCTCGTGAGGGTCATGGTCATCACATTCCTCAACTAGCTTTTTCCACTTGAACTCATTCCTGATTTTTTTCCCCACATTTCAGAACCGCATGCCCAGAACTTGACCTCCCTGCAGAACTGGGGGGATTAAACTGTATTTGATCTCATTTCTTATCGGAGTAGCCAGTTATTGCTCATCACGTTTCTCCCTGAAGTTTAGCCTCTTATAACTAAACTAGAGGCTCAGTGCACAAAAATTTGTGCACTGGCTGGTGGGGGGGGTCCCTCAGCCCAGCCTGCACCCTCTTGCAATCCAGGACCCCTCGGGGAATGTCCGCCTGCTGGCTTAGGCCCGCTCCCCATGGGCCTAAGCCAGCAGTCAAACAGTCCTCTCACAGTCCAAGAGCCCTGACTCCTTACCACCCGTCTGCTCACATGCTCGCTGCTCCTTAGCGCTGCCTCAGAGGCGGGAGAGGCTCCTGCCACCGCAGCTGCACTCGCCCACCGGCTTCTGGCTGAGCGGCGCTCCCCCTGTGGGAGCGCACTGACCACCAGGGGGCAGCTCCTGTGTTGAGCGTCTGCCCCCTGGTGGTCACAACGTGTCATAGCGACCGGTCGTTCCGTCGTTTGGTCAATTTGCATATTACCCTTTTATTATATAAGATGACCACTGTCCTCCAGTTTGTGTGTTTAAAAGAAATGAGGCCGCTTTACAACAAAAACGACACTTTCCTTACTAGGTACGCTCATCATTTTTCAGAAAGAGGATTTTGATTCCAAGAAAAAAAAAATGCTTTCGTTCAGAAAGGCTTCCCTTCCCCCGCCCCCCACCCCGTCATTAAAGTATGATTCTGGAAAAGTGCACGAAAGACAACAACAGCAACCTCATCGGATGACATGTGTTTGTGGGAGTTCAGCTCTAACGTTACAGGCTGGCTTCACCAAGCAGGCACTCTTGTTTTGCATCGTGTCACTGCAGAATTTTTCACCGTGCCTCCGAAATGCTGACACTGCCTCTCGAAGTGATTAGAACATTTTCTACACCAGCAGGGACTGGCCACACGGAAGAGGTAAGAATAGCTCTCCTTGGGAACGTGGAGGCGTAGCAAACAGGACTCTGCCCCCTGACGCTGCGAATGTCATTTCCCCGGGGACGTGTCTGGGAAAAGGCGGGCAGGCAACAATGTACACACTCCTAGGTCTGGACCCAACCGAAGTGTCTCCATACGTTTACGCAGAGTCACAAGGTAGGCTGTCCATTGCCCATGTCAGTCCTTGGTGAGGAAGGAGAGCGGACCCCAGGTGTCCACACCATGCACTTCCCTACGTCCAGCCTACGAACGCACACAGACGGTGACAGGGCTCCGGGGAGTGGGCTGCATAATCTAATAGTGACCGAGTCCCTCTGGGGTGTCCCCCAGCACAGAGCAATCCTGCACAGCAATAAGGGAGTAGGCGGAGCACCTGCTCTGAACCAGGCCGTCTTCACAAACAGCCAGCACAGTTGCATTATCCCCATTTTACAGACAAGATCATAGAGGCTCACACCAAGACACCTCATGATTAAAATGACAAAGGTTAAAGACAAAGAATTTAAAAGCAGCAAGAGAACGACAGTTACCTCCAAGGGAGTTCCCAGGAGACGGTCAGCTGATTTCTCAAGAGAAACATCTCAGGCCAGAAGGGATTAGCAGGAAATATTCCAAAGGATGAAAAGCAAGGACCTTCCACCAAGATTACTCTCCCCAGTAAGGCTATCGTTTAAAATTAAAGGAGAAATAAAGAGCTTCCCAAACAAGAAAAAGCTAAAGGAGTTTGTTACCGCCGAACCAGCGTTATAAGAAATGTTAAAGGGCCTGGAATCAAAGAAGAAAGAAGGAGAAAGGGTGAGGAGAAGCAGCAGCAGCAGCAAGAGGAAATAGTTAAAAGAATAAAATGGCAATGCATATGTACCTATCAGTCATCACTTCAAATGTAAATGGATTAAATGCTCCAATCAAATAACATAGGGGAACTGAATGGATGAGAACACAGGACCCATATATGTGCTGTCTACAAGAGACCCACCTCAGGAGGACAGACACACACAGACTCAAAGTGAAGGGATAGAAAAGGCTACTTCATACAAATGGAAAGCTTTTAAAAAGCTGGGTAGTAATACTTGTATCAGACAAAATAGATTTTAAAACAAAGGCTATCAGCAGAGAAAATGGACATTGGATTTCCACTGGGGTGCAGGAAGGGGGAGGGAAGTTCCATTTCTGTACCTCTGCGGAGTATTTCAAGGAACACCCCCCACCACCACCACCACCGTGGCCCAATGCTCAGTTTAGGGGGGCAGCTCCTGGCAGGAGCAAACCTCAGGGCCTCGGCAAGCCCCCCACCCCCACCCCGGGCCCTGTGGGGAGTAGAGAGCACCCTGGGGTGGGTTTCCTAGCAAGCTCCTCCCTGCCTTGGGGTTGGGTGGGAGAGGTTGGGAGAACTAGGTAATTCGCACACTATGGTAATGCCTGCTTTGTGGTCTGTGATCAGTGGCTCTACAGCACCACCCCTGAGCTAAATATCAATATTCTTATTATCTTAATTAGGGTGCAAGAGAAGGGGCTTTAAATTTTCTTTTGGGGAGCTGGGGGGGTGTAGAAGAGAATATAGGGGGGATAGATGGTGATGGAAGGAGACTTGACTTGGGTGGCAAACATACAACACAATATACAGATGGTGTATTATATACATCGTACACCTAAAACCTACATAATCTTATTAACCAATGTCACCCCAATCAATTCAATTTAAAAAAAAAGAAACACTAACATGAAAACAATCTCCTTGAATCTGTTACGTTGCCTGGACGGTGCTGGAGTGGGCCATCGTTACGCCCCTCGTCCCGGGTTTCCTGTGTTTGTTTGTTTGTTTGTTTAAATATATTTTGACAGAGTTCAGAGAGGAAGGGAGAGGGAGATAGAAACATCAACGATGAGAGAGAATCATCAACCGGCTGCCTCCTGCACAACCCGCCATCGGAGATCGAGCCTGCAACCCGGGCATGTGCCCCGACCGGAATGGAACCATGACCTCCTGGTTCATAGGTGGAAGCTCAACCACTGAGCCACACCGGCTGGGCTGATTTCCTGTGTCATTCTCACATTCTCCCTGGGCATGGGGTTCCGTTTGCTGCCTGAAGACCAGGGGAGAGAACCACACTGCACACCCTTCAGATCGGCTGAGGTGGCAGGACCGTGCAATGGTGAAAAGACCTCGGCAAGTGAGGCCAGCCCTACCTCCCTCGGCAGCGTCGAGCTCCACCGCTGAGCGTCCCTGCTTCTTCCCGAGGCCGTGATCAGAGGTCGAGGCGGCGGCTCCCACGTGGCCAGGGGCAAGCGCTGGGCTCATCCTGCCCAGAAAGAGAAAGTTGGTCACTAATCCCAGAGGGAAATGGCAGCGGAGCTCCCGTCTCTCTGTGCTGACGTCAGGCCAGGAGGGTGGCTTGCCAAGCTCACCTCGGACGCTGAAGAAGTGGACCCTTCTAGATGGTTCCTTCTGATTTCAGCCCCCTTGACAACACTGTGCAAAATGTGTCTGATTCGCTTCCACAATGCGGGCTGCACAAATCTTGGTGGAGTGCCTGGCCGTGCCAGGGATGGTGCTGGGCCCTGGGGTCAGGGCAGCCACCAGGACAGACAAGCTCCAGACGGCTGTGGTGCCGCCCGCCTGCCCGGGGAACCGCGTCCACCTGCTCCTGTTGCCAGGGGCAGCTCTGCTCTCTGCCTTCCATCCCCTCCCACACGCTCCCCGCAGGGCCTGAGCCCCACCCAGCCTTCAGCTATCAGGAGGGCTAGCGCTGGCCCTGCTCCATCTTCTCAAAGGGAGGATTGCCTGGACCTGGCCGATGTGGCTCAGTGGATAGAGCGTCAGCCTGTGGACCGAAAGGTCCCGGGTTTGATTTCCAGTCAAGGGTACATGCCCGGGTTGCGGGCTTGATCCCCAATAGGGGGCGTGCAGGAGGCAGCCGATCCATGATTACCTCTCATCATTGATGTTTCTCTCTCCCTCTCCCTCTCCCTTCCTCTCTGAAGTCAATAAAAATATATATTTTTTAAAAAAGGTAGGATTTCCTGGCAGGGACAGAGGGTCTCTCGAGAAATGGAAGGAGCTGTTGCAAGTTGTCTTTTCTGAATTCCTTGAAACAGAAAGGACTCCTCCCAGCTGCCCCTCGCCTTGTGTAATCCCAGCTGACACACAGGCCGGGCACGGTTGGCGTGGGGTTGAAGGATGAAGGCCGTGGCCCATCTGCAGGGGAGGAGGGTGTGGGGAGGGGGGAGGGGTGTGGGGAGGGGGGAGGGCCCACGCTGACACACCACCAGCCACATCCCCTCTCCGGCTGGGATGGCGGAGGCCTGCTCTCTGGTGGCTGAGACTCATGGCGGGAAGGGAAAGAAGCCTTGAGCCCCTTCAGAGCTTCTCAGCCGAAAGGGGGAGATGGCGGTGGGTGCGCTGGGTACGGGTCCCAGCACAAATGCTCGGCCGAGCGGATTCTCAGATGTACGCCCGAGGCCTGAGAGATGGGGTGGCGATCAACATGTGGGTGCACGGGCTGTGGTTCAGAGGCGGGCGCTGGGCAGGGAGGGGCTGGGTGGAAGTGACTTGGGAACTTGGGGTGAGAGGGGAGGATCGGAGGGTCCCAGGGACTGAGTATGGGAACTAGGAGGTCAGCAGGGTCACAGTCGGAAACAGGGCCCTGGATTGGGTGCAGGAAGTGGGGGGAGCCAACCCCAAGGGTTCCCTTCCAGGAAGTCCCATTTCTGTACCCCTGTTCCCGGAACAGCCCCAGTGGCCCCATGCTCAGACTAGAGGGGCAGCTCTTGGCAGGAGCAAACGTTGGGGCTTCAAGCCCCCTTCCCCCCACCCCCCTTCCCAGGGTCCTGTGGGGAATGAGGGCACCTAGGCTGGGTCTCCTAGCAGGTCCCCCCCCCCCGCCCCGTGTGGGCTTGGGTGGGAGGTCAGGAGGATGGCGTCTCCGGCTCCGGCCGGGCCGGTGGTCTGGGGGGGGGGGGCTGACGGTCTTCCCCCTCTTCCCCCTCTGCAGGCGTCATGTGGCTGGAAATCCTCCTCGCCTCCGCTCTGGGCCTCGTCATCTACTGGTTCTTCTCCAGGGAGAAGGAGGACACGCTGCCCCTTGGAGATGGGTGGTGGGGGCCCGGGGCCAGGCCCGCAGGCCCGGAGGATGAGAGCATCCGCCCGTTCAAGGTGGAAACGTCGGACGAGGAGCTCAACGTAAGGCCCCTCTTCCCGGGCAGGGCTGAGCAGAGGGAGGCAGGAAGCGCCCCCACATTTCCCTGAGCCTGGGGAGGGGGGGGGAAGGGCTGCTCCTCAGAGTGCCAGGTGGGAGAGGGGGTGCCCGCGGGACCCAGTTTCGTGTCTCACCTCCTTTGCGGCCCATCTGGAACCTGGGGAGGAGCTTATAGGAGAAAGCGAGCGGGTTGTCTGTCGTCAGGCCCTGGGCGGAGAGCAGGCCACGGGGCCAGCGCTGGTTAAGCACCTACTGTGTGCCAGCCACTCACGGTCCCCCCAGTCCCTGCAGTCCTCCTGCCGGGTGAGGTCTTTGTTCTCAGCTGCAGAAACTGAAGCTCAGAGAGGGACAGCAGCTCCTCCCAGGCGAGGGAGATGGCGTGCAGGATTCGGCCCGAGCTCTGCCCGGCCGTAAGGCCTCGTCCTCCTCCGCACGGGGCCGGAGGCAGGAAGGTCGCGGCCAGCGGGGTGGGCTGACCCAGAGGCTGGCTCCAGCAGCCCCACGAGGGTGGGTGGGGCCTGGGATGTCCCATTTTTGCTTTTCTTCTGTGGGATGGGAGCACCTACTGTGTGCAGGCGCTATGCTGGGTGCTCGGAAGGCAGGCAGATTCTTCCCTCACCTAGCTCAGCGTTCAGTCGTTGAGGAAAGAAATGCGCAGGGAGAGAAGTTAACTGAAAGGTTAGAAGGGATCAATGGCGTCAGACGTGCCGAGGAAAACGTCGCGAGAGTTCGGAGGAAGGCGGGGTCGTTGAAAAGCAGAAACTGGCCGCCCCCAGGAGAAAGCAGGTGCGGCTCCTTGCAGCACCTGATGAGGCCTCGCTGGTTAGGACAGAGGCCGAGCCCTGGGGAGAGCTCCCTTAGAGGGTTCTTAGACGCGGAGCCTAACTTTCCAAAATCTGTTTGGGGGTGACCCCAATGCTTGGGGGGGGGGACACTCTGGGAAGACTCCATCAGCTAAACTAACTTCCCCAGCCGGGGCTGCTGTCTTGGTCTGATGTACGCCCATCCGACTTGATCCCTCTTTTATCCCAGCTCAGTTATAACATATTAATTATTTGGTGCTGTACATCCGAGTGGGTGAACCACAGCTCATGGGACACCCCTCCTGCCACCTGATTTTATACAGCCCCCATGCTAAGAATAGTTAACTTTTTTTAAAGATGCTTTTTCTCATTTTATTTTTTTAAATGTGTTTTTATTGATTTCAAAGAGGATGGGAGAGGGAGAGAGAAACATCAATGTTGGGAGAGAATCACGGACCGGCTGCCTCCTGCACGCCCCCTACTGGGGATCGAGCCCGCAACCCAGGCATGTGCCCTGACCGGGAATTGAACCGTGACCTCCTGGTTCATAGGTGGACGCTCAACCACTGAGCCACACCAGCCAGGCAGTGTTTATATCTTTAAATGGTTGAAAAAAATCAAAAGAGGAAGAATGTTTCATGACGTGAAAATTATATGATATTCAGGTTCAGGTCCACACATACAGTTTTGCTGGGACACGGCCACACTCACTCCTCCACGTACTGTCGTCCACGGTGCTTGGAGGACAGGGCGGAGGAGTGGCCGGTCAAAAGCTTAAAATACCGGCTACCTGGCCCTCTACCCAAAAGGTTGGCCAGCTCCTACACGCAGAAGCCTAGATCGACTAAAGATGGATATTGTTCATACATTTAAACCAGTGGTTCTCAACCTTCTGGCCCTTTAAATACAGTTCCTCATGTGGTGACCCAACCATCAAATTATTTTCGTTGCTACTTCATCACTGTCATGTTGCTACTGTTATGAATCATCATGTAAATATCTGATATGCAGGATGGTCTTAGGCGACCCTGTGAAAGGGTCGTTCGACCGCCAAAGGGGTCGCGACCCACAGGTTGAGAACTGCTGATTTAAACACTGAAAGACGAGAAATAAACCTGAAGTCAAAAGCAAGGAACATGGGCCCTCGCCGGTGTGGCTCCGTGGTTGAGTGTCAACCCACGAACCAAGAGGTCACCGGTTCAGTTCCTGGTCAGGACACAGCTCTCTATCCCGCTCCCTTCCTCTTGCTCTAAAAAAATCAATGAAAACATATATATTTTAGCCGTAGCTGGTTTGGCTCAGTGGATAGAGCATTGGCCTGTGGACTTGAAGGTCCCGGGTTCGATTCCTGGTCAAGGGCACACGCCTGGGTTGCGGGCTCGATCCCCAGTGAGGGGCGTGCAGGAGGCAGCCGATCAGTGATTCTCTCTCATCATTGATGTTTTCTCTCTCTCTCCCCTCTCTCTTCCTCTCTGAAATCAATAAAAATATATTTAAAAGACAAAAAAACATCTATTTTAAAAAGTAAAGAGCATGAGCTTTAGGAACAGCCACTGTGATGGGAAACGCAGAGGTTTCTTCGATGCCCAGAGCGCAAGGCCAAACCCGGGGCCTCCGCACCTCTGGCTTTGCCCCTGGGGGAGCGTAGGGTTTGATCTTTTGCTCTTTCTCCGGGGACATACCTCCTCTGTGCTCTCCCCCCCGACCCCTCTCTCCTCGGGCCCGCCCGCTGCTCCAGGATTTGTACCAAAGGATCGAGAAGGTCCGGTTAACCCCGCCCCTGGAGAACAGCCGCTTCCACTACGGCTTCAACTCCAGCTACCTGAAGAAGGTCCTCTCCTACTGGCGGGACGGGTTCGACTGGAGGAAGCAGGTG
>NW_005871874.1:0-3067 GCF_000147115.1 Myotis lucifugus
CGTCCAGTGGGCCCCTTCGTTCTGATGCCTGGGGTTGAGCTAGAGCAAGTCATGCTCACATTCTCCAGACCCACTGGACCTAACAGCCTCGGGTGCGTTCCTTTCCCAGCTCTGTCTTCCACGGGGAAGAGTCCTCACTTCTCGTGGGTCCCGGTGGAGGGCTTGGGCGCAGAGGGTGGGCTGGGAGGACACAGGACAGGGTGGGTCTGTGAGTTACTCGTCTTGTGCTGTTGGGGAATCAAGGACCAGTCGGCGACTTTGCTGGGCACTGAAGCCTAAGGTGAGGAACGTATGTAAATGCACCTAGAACAGAGCCTGGCGAGCTGCAGGCATTGTCAGTTTCCTCTCCCGACATTGCTAATGGATTAAAAATGTAAAACAAATGATTCAGTCCCTCCTACTATCAGGCGCTGTTTGGGGTGTTGAGTATACAGCAGGGAAGAAGACAGGGCAATACTTTTAAACAGCGAGAGGAAGCAGGCCGGACACTCATTCAGTGGCCTCAGATTCAAGGTCATAGCAAACACCACTCTCATCCTGCCCGTCTTAGGGGCAGTGCAATGTGTCAGGTTGGTTTGCCCCTACACTACCCATCTCCCGGCATCCTTGCCTTCGAAAAAAAGGGCTTATTGCTTTCTTGAGGTATAACTGACAAACAATAAACTGTGCATAAGGTTACACATCTGTGGAGTGTCGACGTATGTATACACCACTGAAACCGCTGCCACAGGCAAGATAATAAACATATCACCTCCCCAGTGTTTCCCTGTGTCCTTTTATAATCCCTCCCACCCCAACCCCTGTAGATCACGTGTCCTCGGATTTCTATCAATGAGTCATAGAATGGGTACTCTTTGGTTTAGTTTCGTTCACTTATTGTCATCACTGGGAAATTCATTCATGCGTTGCCATGATCGGTAGCTGGGCCCTCTTATGGCTGAGTAGCATCGTGTGTGTGCACCCACCCACTTCTGTCTACCTGGCCAGTGTCGACAGAGGCTTGGGTTGCCCTCTGTGTGGGGGGATGACAAATGGCAGTGCTCTGAGCCTGTGGGGACAGTCTGTGTGGGGGGGCACATGCTTTCACTGTTCTTGGTAAATACCGAAGAGTGGGAGGCTGGGCGTAGGTTTAACTTTATAAGACGCCGTCCAACTGTTGCTAAAGGGATTGTACGAGGGCAGCCTTTTATGAGTTGTTGTCTCTCACACACAGGGCTCGGCCTCCCACCCACCCGCTGCCCCCCCTTTTGCAGTGAGCTTTAACCCCAAATAACAAGTCCTGTTGGAACTGTGTGTGCAGTAGGGATAAGGAGGCTCGGCAGGAGGGTGGGGGCTGCGGGATTTCTCTAAGACAGCGATTTTCAACCTGTTTTATCTCATGGCACACATAAACCAATTACTAAAATTCTGCGGCACACCGAAAAAACATATGCTTTTTTTTTTTGCCGACCTGACAAAAGAAATAGGTATAATTTTGACTCATTCACACCAACGGCTATTGCTGTGGCGGCTGTTGTCATTTTTTAATTTGACAGTCTAAGAGAAACGAGGTCAGTGCCCCTGATAAACAGTCAGATACGGCACGTTTTAAACATTCTCACACGCCCGCTGAAAATCGCTGCGCTGAGAGAAGAGTGCGCATCACAGTTGAGGGCAGGGATTGAGACCCGCTCTCCTTCCAATCCTCTCTGGGGGGCGGGGGGATTGTGGGACAAGTGACGCGTGGACATCGCCTTCGGCCCACTCCACTGCCTCTGCTCTGTAGGAAGTTTCCACTGTTGTTTGCACTTTGCCACCTCTCCTTGCCTGGGTCTCTCCAGTCTGTCCCCTCCCCACCCTGCTGCCAGCGTGACCTTATCACAGTGAGTCTGGCCTGTCCTTTTCCAGCTTGAAACTTTCCCTTCCCCTGATGTCCATGCCCTGGAGAGTTAAGCCTAAACTCAGTCTGATTTCAAGACTTCCCAGATCTGGTCCTGACCCAAAAAGGCGCAAGGGAGAGAGGGAGGGAGGGAGGGAGGCAGGAGGGGGTGGAGGAAGGGAAGGAGGGAGAGAGGGAGGGAGGGACAAAGCGAGGAAGGGAAGGGTGTGTGGCCTCAGATCTCTTGTGGAAGAAATAAAGCAGTGGAATCAGAAGGCTTGTCAGGACCAAACTTTTATAATCCACCCTCTTTAAAAGGCATTTTGTAATTCAAACATCTTCATTTATATACATAGTATCTCATTCTGGGCTAATGGAGGAGATTCAGGTAGCGATTGGTCCTTTGAGGCACTGCTTTAATGAAGAGACTGGAGAGCCTTTTCATTTGTATAACCATTGTTTGCATGGAAACGGAGCTTCTAAGGGGCCAGGAAATGGTTCATTCTTGCAAGTAGGTTAAACACACCCCCTGCAATCTTATTAGCCCCGTGCCTGCTCAGCTCCGCTCCCCCTCATCCCCGCTGGAAAGAAAGCTCTCGAGTGGGAAATAATGAAGTTTTACTGTTTGCCTTGCTTCCCTGATTGTCTGCACACCCCCCCCCCCCCCCCCAGGGCTGGGCCTTGTTTTTCGCTCCCTCAAAAACCTGCTCACGCTCCAAGTTCAGGGTCACGCCCCTGGATGCTTGGGCCACATGTTCAAAGTGCCTCAGGGGGGGACCTGCAAAAAAGGGCCTTGTCTAGACCTAGGCTTGGCTTGGGATGGGAACCTCTATAGGAGAACCTTGGAGGGAAAGGAAGAGCGAAGCCTGTCTCAAAACAAAGAGTGCCCATTCTTTGATCCATTGATATGAAATCCTTGGGGATCTGGGTCAAATGCAGACACTGGGAAGACTGGGTGGGGCCCCAGAATTCCTAAAAAGCTCCCAGGGGGGCCCGCTCTAAGTCTCAAGGCTCCAGCCCTTCTCCCTTCCCCCTGGGCCCAACCACCTGGTTTAACTCCCTCGTCCCCCACCAGAAACACTGGGGGGCCCCCTCCCCCATGGCTTTCCCCTAAAATTTGGAGGACTAGAGACGCATTGGTATGTCCTGGGTGAGAGCAGGCAATGCAAATGATCTTGAAGAATAGATTTTGGAGCTTTGAGGAGCCCT
>NW_005871874.1:4168-12828 GCF_000147115.1 Myotis lucifugus
GTTTGAGGGCTGGTGATGGTGTTACAGAGCCCCTCACATGGCCATGGGGGGGATAGTAGGTGCTCATTGAACTGCAACTGTGGCCTTTTCGGGGGGCCGAAGACTTAATGAAGTGGGGTCTCAACAAGCCAGGAATACCGGGTGCTCTTTCCACCGCACTAAGCTGGAGAGTTTGGGTCCAGCTTTTTCTAAGGGCCAAGCAGAAGGGCAGGCCAGACCCTCTCCATGGGCCTGGGAGCCCACAACTGGGGCCCCACCATCTTCCAGCCACGCCCCCAGGCTGGGGAGCCAGCCAAGGTCCAGCTAGTCTAAATGTGGCAGGCTTGCCTGGCTGGTATGGCTCAGTGGTTGAGCTTTGACCCATGAACCAGGTCATGGTTAGATTCCTGGTCAGGGCACATGCCTGAGTTTCGGGCTCGATCTCCAGTGTGGGGCGTGTAGGAGGCAGCCAATCAATGATACTCTCTCATCATTGATGTTTCTCTCTCTTCCTCTCCCTCTCCCTACCTCTCTGAAATAAAAAAAAAGTCTATAATAATAAAAGCGTAATATGCTAATTAGACTGAACATCCTTCCAGATGACCTTCCAGACGAAGCCAGGGCTGCGAGGGAAGCCCGGGTCCCGAGTGTCAGAGGGAAGCCGGTGCCAGCAGCCGGGGGAAGGAAGGCCTACTCTTGCACGAATTTCGTGCATCAGGCCTCTAGTATTAAATAAATAAATTAGTGAATAAAAAACTGTGAGAACTCTGAGCAGCACAATGAGAGGCAGACAGACGGTCTCCGTTTGGGGGCAGGGGGCCCAGGGAGGGAGGGAGGGGAGCTCTGGGCAGGGGGGCCTGGGCAGCCAGAAAACCGGCTTATTTAAGAAGCCCTCCCTCAGCACCAAGGGTTTTAGTGCCTTCTTCCCTCTGTGGTTTCACCGTTCTTTCCAGAAACTGCCCGGAGTCATTTTCTCAGGGCCTTTAAGAAGCCATTAGCATGGTTTTTATCCCCCTTTCAACCTGAAAACGGTTTCCATCATGAAACTGCTCAGTGGATGTAAAACACCAGTGGCTTCCAATCAGATTCAGGGCTGGGAGGGAGGGATAACGAAGACGGTGGCAGAGGGGGGAGAAATTGCAGAACATGCCACCCCTGAGCGTAGACATAATAATTAGGGTCCAACAGCTACAGTCACTGGCCGGCCCCTCCTTACAGGGACAGGGGAGGGTGAGGACCCCGGTGAGCCCCATTCTGTCCCTCTTCTTTTCCAAAGGTCAGGGCTTGCTTTTCTCTGCACCCCCCTTAGCCCCCGCCCCCCAGCCCCGCTCTCCTGCATTCTAGCATTTCACGCCCAGGGGACCTTCCTGCTGAACTGGAAGGTGTGGGGGCTCATCCAGCCCAGCCCGGCCTCTGAGGACTGGACTCAGGCAGGTCACCTGTGGCTCTGGACCTGGGCTTCTGCACCAGCGCTGTCGGGAGCCTTTTCTGAGGCTCAAAGGAGGTCACTGTGGAGGCCCCGTCACCCCCACCCAGAGGGCTGCTTCAGAGATGGCAGTCACGCTTGCCTGGGGGGAGGGGGAGGCAAGTGGGGTAACCTGTTTCCAGTGGGAAGACACCTCTCAGAAGTCAGATTTCTGTCTCCCAGCGATGACTTCCCAAAGAAAACACAGCCTCGCCTGGAGGTCCTAGATCACCCAGCCCAGGCAGTTAGCACCCAGACCCTGGATGGGGACAGATTTGGGATCACTGGCCCCCACCGCTCTGGCCTCCTTGATGCCCAGTCACTGTGCCATCCATCCTGGCCCTTCCCACCCTGAGCCTCAGGCCCTGAATCCCACTCCCAGCCCATCCTCCGTCTCTCTCTGTTGACCCCGTTCCCCTGACTCTCTGGCTCCCTGCCCCCCACTCCCTAGCCCCTCCCATTCTGACCCCTTCCTCTCCTCTCTTCCTCCCGTTCCTCCCCAGGCCTCTCTTCTCCAGTCTTTTACCGCTGCCATGGAAACCACTTTCTCTTCCACATCCTGATTGATCCATTAGCCCCTCATGGTCAGTCTGCTCAACTCAGGGTCTGGGTTGGGAGGCGGGCATGGGTGGGAGGGGCCAGGGGTTCAGGATGTTGCATCTACCTCATGCCATCCCAGGCCCAGCAAGCACAGGGAGGGATTAGGGCACGTGACCCGTGACAGACTAGGTGGTGGGGGACTAGAAGCCAGGCAGCGGCTAAAGGAAACTCAGACCAGGAAGCGTGGCAGTGAGCCAACCAGAAGCGAGGCAGCTACGCTGAGGGCACGCGGCTTTGCCAGCTGCCTCCTTTCTATCCCTCGTGGTTGCTTCGCTCTTTAACCAGAATCTCTCTGTCTTTGCCTCTCTATGTGGCAATGGGTGAGAGTTGGCATCATGAAGACCCCCAGCCCCTTGGAGGCAAGCCTGCCATCAGCAGGAGAGGGAAGGCATGGCAGGTGGCTGACCTGGGGTTCCTGCACCTCCTGGCACCGCTGAGCACTCTGATCTTGTGCAAGGCCCCTGGACCAAGGGATTCTAGGGGACAGTGCGTGCTTCCTTCACCTCTGCATGTCAGCGGTTTACTGAGCACCTACTATGTGCAAGACCCTGTGTGAGTCACTATGGACACTGATCTCTTTCAAACCCCACAAAGCCATCTGAAATAATAATAATAATAATGGTAATCTATATATATAAAAGGCTAAGTGACCAACCATTCATCCATTCAACCATCCGACCAACCAACCTGTACATATGATGCACACTGGCAATTTAAAAAGAAATGTTGCCTCGCACATGCGCAATATATATAAAGCTCTCGCTGGCGCCAATTGCATGCATGTGTTTCAATCTGTCATTGTCGATCGTGAATTTGGTTGACGCTTCTATTATAGAGAAAGGGCGAGTAGCAATATTAAAATATTTCTTCTAATTAATTTCCTTCCAATGTGCACGAATCTGTGCACCGGGCCACTAGTTAATAATAATAAACAGCTTCCCGTGTATCAGACACTCTCAGCTAAAGCTATGGTAGAGTGACCTGGGACAAGTTATTTAGTACCCGAGCCTCAGTGTCCCCATCTTTAAACCTAATCTTTACAATAATCCCATGAGGTAGATATTAGCATCATCACCCCAATTTCACAGATGAGGAAACTGAGGCATGGGATGTGGTTTAGAACCTGACAGTCCCTCAGCCAGAGGATGTCAGAGCTGGGGTTTGCACTCCGGCAGCTGGCCCCAGAGGTGGTGCCCCGAACCCCATGCTCATTGCCTTTGAGGTGGGAGTGGCTCCGGCTTCTGCAAGGTCGCTGGTCAGGGGCCGGATGGAAAACAAGGCCCGCGGAGCAAGAAGAGTGGTAAAGGGGAAGCAGGAGGAGCGGGTGCTCTGAGGTCGGCCACCATCTCCACTCTGGGCCTCCTGCCAGCTGAAGGGACACGAGGCCCTGGGTGCCCAGCCTGGCTGTGCCTCTGGTGACCAAGAGCAGATCTCTTCACTGCAGCGACCACATGTTCCCTAGAAGCAAACGCCAGCGCGAATCCATCACCTGGATGCCTCTCGTGGGAGACCAGACCCGCCTGGGGCCACGCCCTTCCATCACGGTTTGACAAAGGGATCAGAAAAGATAAAGAGATGGCTCTTGACCCTTAGAAGAGCAGGCGGCGGGCCGAGTGTTCCAATTCAGAGAAGCCTCCTCTTCCGGAGCCCCCTGGCCTCAGGTGTGCTGTCCATCAGCCCAGCTCGGTGCAGGGAGAGAATCGGGGGACACATCCTCAAAGTCTGAGCTGGCGCTCTACCAGCTAGTACCACTGACACTGCAACCACCCAGTGAGATCAAAATGCCGAACCTCGTTGACCAGATTAGGGAACTGAGGCCCAGAGAGGCCCCTCGAACTGCATGAGGCCCTGCAGCTAAAGTGCGCAGAGCTGGGGCGGGAGCCCAGGGCTGTCTGGCTCCAGCAGCCCATCAAGAGGAGGAAACACTGAGAGTGGCCCAGAGCTCCCTCCCTCCTTTGGGATGGCCCCGGGCCGAGTCAGGGAAGGACCAATTCCCCGGCTGGAGTAAAGCCTAACACTCCCCACCGCCTGCAGCTGGGCCTGGGCCCACAGGAGGCCTTCCCCAAGCAGGTCAGCTGACGGGTGACCCACGGCCGAAGCTGATTCCCGCTGTTTCATCAAAGCCGAGCTAAAAATGGCCCTGCTTTGGCAGTGGAAAATTGAAACTCCCAGCTCCCTCTTAAGGCTCTTAAACAGGTCAGTCCACCAAAAACCCAATCCTTCAATCTGGGTTCTCTTAAAAAGTAGGGCAGGCCAATTACGCGTTCCTGTCCTGAGCTCCGTGGGCTGAGAGCAGGGAAGGTCAGGCCAGGGCGCCGGGGACCGCGAGCAGATGCGAGGCAGAGGAGCCAGCCAGCCTCTCCCATCAGCCTCTTTGTCAAAACAAAATTAAAACGCCTGGACTCCTGCTGGCACCGAGATCCCATCCAAGGTAATAGGTATTTATCTTCGTGCGTTCGGCTTTGGGCTCGATGCCACGGGGATGTGAAAACTGGAAGATATCTCATTCTCTGCTCTGTCTCTCACACCTAGCACAGTGCCTAGTACGTGGATGACATTCAAGGAATATCTATCTATTCATCCATTCATTCATTCACTCATTCATTCTGTCTATTTTTACTGAGTACCTACTCTGTGTCAGGGCCTGTTCTGGGTGCTGGGGACACAGCTGTGAGCAGTACAGACAAAAATCACTGTCCTCATGGAGCTGATGTTCTTGTTTATGGTCTGAGGAAGACAGACCATAAACAAAACAAATTTAAAAAATAAATGAAGACAGGCCAGGGATAGAGAGCGATGGGGAGGGGACGGGGGAGGGGGGGGGAGGAAGGAGGGGTTAAATTTTAAATTGCAGGGTGGTCAGGGGAGGGGACGTTTAGAAAAGACGGAAGGAGGGGAGTGAGCCATGTGGACATCTGGGGGAAGAATGGATGAAGCCAACAACCACTGAACTGACATTAAGTGCCACACAGTTGGCTATGCATGCTGACATCCATCATCTTTTTGTGAATTCCTAAGAACTTTATGAGATGAACAACAGTATATAAATTGCCAATAAAGTAACAGAAGCTCAGAGACAAAGTCAAAGACAACTTCTCCTCTTCATGGGCTTATGGCCTGTGTAAGGAAGTTAAATAATTCAATAGGTTTTCTCTCTGCAAAGTAATAGAACCCCTGACAGCTGGACATATGCCTGCCTGAAATAAAGACTACATTTCCCAGTCATCCTTGCAGCAGGAATGGCCATGTGACTATGTTCTGGCCAATGGAATGTAAGTAGAGATATTCTGTACAACTTCCTGAAGGGTCTTCAAGGGAGGAGGTGAGTCTCTCTTCTTCCCCTCCCCCTTTCCTTCTGGCTGGAATGTAGTCCTGATGGCTGGAGCTGGAGCAGCCTTCTTAGACTTTGAGGTAAACTTGAGAATGGAGGCTGTGCCCACTGGACATCAAAAGGGAAGGAGCCTGAGTCCCTGACACCAAGGAATACCCCACATGCTACATGGATTTTTAGGAGAAAGAAGAATAAACTTTTATCTAGTTTAAGACACATTTATTTGTTGTGTGTGTGTGTGTGTTTTCATATAGCCCAAACTAATTCTGATAGATATAACTTAGACCAGGGCTCCTCAAACTTTTTAAACAGGGGGCCAGTTCACTGTCCCTCAGACCATTGGAGGGCCGGACTATAGTTTAAAAAAAAACTATGAACAAATTCCTATGCACACTGCACATATCTTATTTTGAAGTAAAAAAACAAAACGGGAACAAATACAATATTTGTATTTGCATGTGGCCCGCGGGCCATAGTTTGAGGACCCCTGACTTAGACAGTAGTGAGTGGTGTGGGCTGTAGGGAATGGAGCAGTCATTCCCCGGTTTGAGTCCAGTCACTACTTATAGCAGCTGATGGCTATAATTTGGGAATAACTAGTAGAAAAGTCATATATTCAGCTTTTTAAAGAAAAGCAAAAAATAAAGATTTGTATGTAAAAATCTCCTGATTTTCAAAACTTGTCATTAATTTAATTGAAAACATTTTTTAACTAAAAACAATTCTATGTCAGTTATACAGAACTCGTTAGTGGCCAGCTTTGACCTGTGAGTCCCTGGTCTGTGAGTGAGGCCCCACGAGAGGAAGGACTCACAGGAGGCCTGAGCGAGGGCGGGGCAGAGATGGGACCACCAGGCGCTCAAAGTCGATCCTTCCATGGAAGAGTTGGGGTGGCAGCGCCTGTGTGGGCGAGTCCCCACTCCGAGCCCCACTGGGTTCAAGCTCCTGGACTGAGCATCTTGGATTCTCACCAAGTTCAAAGCAAAAACAGTCCTGTTTAACCAAACAGACACCACACACACACACACACACACACACACACACACACACACCCCCCTTATCAGTGCAGACAAGGCAGAAGTGAGCCGTGGCTTGGCAGACTGGAGCATTTTAGTGGACGCTCACTTACAGCCGAAACTTCCCACCAGCTGTTCCTTCTGCTAATTGCCAATGTAAGGAGATGTGGTGTCGGGAAGGTGAGAAAGAGGAAGGAGCGACTGTCCACCCACCTGTAGTTTGGGAGGGAGGGCCAGGGGGTCTCCCTCATGCGCACAGCCAAGTCATTTCACAGTTACACTGAGCAGGAGTAGGACCCTCTGAACAAGAGGCAGGAAAGGTTGGGCAACTGTGCTTCCTGAAATGCACGGGGAGATCATCCCCAGTGGCAGCAGGGACCCCACTCTGCAATGTTCAGCTTTGGAACTCACTCTCTGTGGCCCTGCAGGGGCCATGGCCATGCTGGGAAGGAGGGGACAGATGGCAGCTCTGTGATGACAGAGCCCAAGGTCTCCAGGGCCTCCTTCCCCCAGTGCCCTGCATCACTGCCTTCAGAGTCCAGGCCCAGGGACTGGCACAGGCTGAGGACCACCGTGGGCCTCTGCCATGCCTCTGTCTTGGCTGGCTCCGAGTTTTGGTTTCCCATCAGGAGCTCTGCCTTTCAGAAAGTGAGTCTGAGGCGAAGTCAAAATCCCTGCACTGGAGCATGGCAGACCTTTGTGTTTCCACCCTAACAAACACGGGCTGACTTTTCTATGCCAGACACCATGCTGGGAGCTTCCACAGAGGATCTCATAAAACTACCCAGTGCTCCCATCCACCCATCTATTCATCCACTCATCCATCCATCCAACATCCATTCACTTATCCATCTGTCCATCCATCCATCCATCCATCCATCCATCCATCCACTCATTTATCCATCCATCCATCTACTCATCCATTCACCCATCTATTCATCCACTCATCCATCCATCTAACATCCATTCACTTATCCATCTGTCTGCCCGTCCATCCATCCATCCATCCATCCATCCATCCATCCACTCATTTATCCATCCATCCATCTACTCATCCATCCACCCATCTATTCATCCACTCATCCATCCATCCAACATCCATTCACTTATCCATCTGTCTGCCCATCCATCCATCCATCCACTCATTTATCCATCCATCCATACAACTTCTCATCCATCCATCCATCCATCATCCAACTATCCACCCACTCATTTATTCATCCATCCAACTACTCAATCATACATCCATCATCCTTCCATCCATCCAACTATCCATTTATTAATCCATTCATTTATCTATCTAACTATCCATCCACTCATTTATCCATCCATTCAACTATCCATCTATCCATTCATCCGTCATCCATTCATCTAATAACTCTACATTGTGTGTCTGCTCTGTTGCACTCAATAGCACATGGGGTAAGTACTAGAGACAACAGTGAACAAGGCAGGCATGATCCCTGCTCTCATGGAGCTTACTTTCTGGTGCTCCCATCAGGGATGGAACTAACCACAGAAATATGTGTTTAATTAATAGTGTGATGAGTTCCCTGAGACACCCAGGGTCCTATTAGGGTTGACAGTGGAGGATCTGAGCAAACCACCCTGGAAAGTCAGGAAAAGCTTTCCTGGGAAGGGACATGAAAACAGAGGTCAGAAGGAGGAGCAGGACTTGGCCGATGAGGCAGTGGGGGAGGGCAGGTGGCGAGGGTTCCAGGCCGAGGGAACCAGATGTGTGAAACACCTGGGAGGGTGGTGAAGTGGTCATTGAAGAAGTGAAGGAAGGTTCGTGGAGTGAGGGGCAGTGGCACAGGATGCAGAGGTGAGGCAGGCAGGGGTCGGGCCTCCGGGGTCATGTTAGTGAGTTTGGTTTCTCTCCTAAGAAGAGTAGCTAGCAGTCACTGAAGAAATCTGAGGGGGAATGAGGGCATTGACATGCAGGGCTAGTCTGCATCTTAGCCCTGCCGGGTAGAGGGTGGGATGAGGAAGGACAGAGTGGGCGTGGCTAAGCAGCCAGGAGGCTCTGCAATGGTGTGGATGAGAAATGCTGGCGGCTTGGTCTGGCAGGGGCAATCGAAACAAGCCACCATGGAATGACTTCAGGAGGTATCGCGGGTGGGGCACAGTGACTGACTGGGCGGGGTGGGGGGAGGGCGGTGTGAGGTAGAGAAGCTCCTGAACACATTCCTGAGTTCCTAGTGTGGGTAGCTGGCAGCTGGCTGGGCCCTTCCCTAAGATGAGCAGCAAGAGTGGCTGAGAGGGGCCC
>NW_005871874.1:13420-16077 GCF_000147115.1 Myotis lucifugus
AGTAACCACTGTCTAGGTGCCCAGATCTCCATCCCCCCTCCCCCCACATACACACACCAGGTTGTAAGTGCCTCCCACAACTCAAGCAATGTGTCTCATCGGCGCCAGAATTCCTAGCTGCCCCCCAGCCTGAGGCATCATGGGGGCCAGTCCGCTGAGAGGTAGTATCATGGTGAGGACCCAGGCTTTGGCCTCAGACCACCTGCCTGGGTGCCCGCCCAGCTCCGAGTCATTCTCTGTGTGGTCTCAGGCAAGTCCCTTCTCTGATCCCGTTTCCTCCTCTGCAAAGTGGGGTCGAGAAGGAGGGCCCTGGCCGGCTTATCAGGAGGATTAAGCTAATCCATAACATACGCGGGAGGCCGCTGCGGAGAGCCCAGCCCACAGCACCAGTCACACACACTCACAGGCGTTAGCGCCATTATTATCATTAATTAGGCACGAATCATCTTTATAAGGAGAGGGTGACCTGCGCCAGCCTCCAGAGAACCAGTCAGATCTCCAGCGCTGGAACCGTGCGTGGGAGCAGCAGCCAGGCCAGGCCGCCGGAGGGGGGGGTGAACCAGACTAGATAGTGTCTGGGTTTAAAAAACCATCGCGGGGCTCAGCTCACCGGGAAGCAGAGGCAGGAGAACAGGTTTATCAAGGTGGCTTTCCGTTCCGCTGCCATTTAAAATAAATAAGTCAATTTAATGTTTATAGAGTGAGTTATGCCTTATTAGGGACACGGTGAGCTGAGGAAACTTGGCCAAGGCGAAATTTGAGGAATTGGCCCCAGCCGAGAGAGTAATTACGGCAATGCGTTAGTGTGCAGTCTGGCCCAATGATACTTTCATTCTGTCTAATTTATTAGTTTATTAGCTTTATGGTGAATAGAGAAAGTTATGCCACAACAGGGGCCTGATCTGATCAGAGCCAATGTTCACGTGCTCCCGAGATGGTCGTAATCAGGGAAGAGCCCCTGGCTTCCGAACTGTTTCCAAGTTTTCCAGAAAGACTCGGTCCTGGGGCCGTGAGCCAGAAAGGTGACAGGCAGAGGACAAGACGCTGCCTGGTTTTAAACGGCAGCTCCTCTGCTTCCTAGTTATGGGCCCTCCAGCACGTAGTAGGTCTAGGTCTCGGTTTTCTCACCCATAAAATGGGACAATAATAATTTGCCCCCACCTGGTCATCGAGAGCCTAAGAAAAGGGCCTGTGCCCAACTGCTCCCCACCGTCTCCCCAGCCCAGCACCCTGCCTGGCTGCTCACAGGCACTCAGTACGCAGTACTGGTGACTGTGGCTGAGGCCACCATCCCTGGGAGGTGCTGAGCACACATTCACCATTATCCGATGGTGCGTACATCGTGCCAGTTCTAGGAGCTCTGCCAATTCATTGAAGCCTCACAAGCACTCTACCAAGTAGGCGCTATTATTAGCATCCCGTTTCAGAGATGGGGAAACCGAGGCACAGAGGGGCAGTGGCTTGCCTGGGTCCCAATCCCAATTAGTGGCAGAGGTGGGATTTACCAGTAGATGCCAGGAGCCAAGTTCCAGGGCGACGCCTATCTGCTACCTCCTGTCTTCAGCGTTCCTTATATTTCGGCTTTATTATTCCTAACCAAGGTCCAATTCCATGACACTGGGACGGTGTCAAATACAACACCTTTCATCAGGAGCCCAAGCCCTCCCTAAGCTGGCCTCGCCTTCCTCTCTTTCACCGGCCTGGCCTCCCCCAGGCCCTCCCTCCTCTGCCAGGCAGTCTCCTCCCTGGTCCCACACAGCACCTAGTGCAGTGATGGCGAACCTTTTGAGCTCGGCGGGTCAACATTTTGAAAAACCCTAACTTAACTCTGGTGCCGTGTCACATGTAGAAATTTTTTGATATTTGCAACCATAGTAAAACAAAGACTTATATTTTTGATATTTATTTTATATATTTTAATGCCATTTAACAAAGAAAAATCAACCAAAAAAATGAGTTCGCGTGTCACCTCTGACACGCATGTCATAGGTTCGCCATCACTGACCTAGTGAGTCTGCTTAGTTCAACAAACGCCTTTGCGTCCCCAGCCTGCCAGGCCCAGCCCCAGCGAGCTGGGGCACAGGGATCGATTTGCCTGCAAGGTGCTCACACCGAATTCCTGAGCACCTACTGTGCGCCAGACCCTGAAGAGGGATCTGGAGGATACAGAGGGAAGAAGGGAGTGGTAGCTTGCATATGGCGGAAGGAACTTTGCGGGTGTGAGTAAGGATCCTGGGGCGTGGAGATGACCCTGGACCATCCAGGTAGCCCAGTGAAATCACAGGGTCCTCATGAGAGGGAGGCAGGAGGGGCAGAGTCAGAGAAGGAGATGCGGCGGCAGAAGCAGAGGTTGGGCAATGCCATTGCTGTAAGGAGCCCCAAGCCAAGGCGTGCGAGCACCTCTAGAGGCTTCCAAAGGCCGAGAAGCAGATTCCCCCCGGAGCCTCCGGAAGGAAGTCAGCCCTGCCCACACCCGGTTTTAGTCCAGGGAGCCCCATGTAGGACTGCTGGCCTCCGGCATTCTGAGCCATTAAATTTGTATTGTTTTAAGCCCTAGGTTTATGGTGCTTTGCGGCAGAAGCAATAAGAAATTAATACAACAGCTAACGCTGATAGAGTTAGCGCCCCCTGCGCTGAAACCTAACTAAGCGTGATCT
>NW_005871874.1:17147-18840 GCF_000147115.1 Myotis lucifugus
GCCTCCTCTGTGGGCACGTTGCAGAGGCAAAAAGGAGGCAGACCTTCAACCGTAAGCTGGCCGCAGTGGGTGCAATGGCCACCGGAGTAGGTGAGGTACGGGGCTCAGAGAGGCCAAGGGACCTGCCCAAAGTTCCACAGCTCTGAAGGGCAGATCTGGGTTCCCCACTCCTGTCTGCTTCACCCCAAAGCCCGGCCCCCTCCTCCATACTCCCTACCCTTCCCTCGGGCACCACCTGAACAGGTGAATGGACTTACAGGCCAGTGGTGACCAGGGGTGCTGTGGCCTAGTGGAGAAGCCCAGGGACCTGGCTGCAGGCTGCTTGGGTTCAAATCTTGGCTCTGCCCCTTGCCACATGCTTAACCAGGGGCAAGACCCCGAACCTCCCAGGCCCTCATTTTTCCATCTGCAACAAGGACTAAGAGTGGTTGTCTCTTCCCTGGTTATGAGGGTGGGTGCACACCTGCTCCCTCCCTCCCGCAGGGGTGGTCACACCAGGGAAAGGTGATGAGAGAGGCGCCTGAGACCACGGGAGCAGGTGTCCTTGCTGGGGCAAGGGAGGACAGCCTCCTGTGAGTCAACGACCTTTACACTCCATTATTGTTATCATTATTGTTATCATTTGACATCATGGCATAAAATGTGTCTCATACAGAAGAATATATGGAAGAGGTCTACACATTAGAAGTACATTATAAACAAGCACCTGTGAGTCCACTATTTTTTTAAAATTCCCAATGTGTTTTACTGATTTTAGAGAGATGGGAGGGAGAGAGAGTGGGAGTGAGAGAAACATCAATGTATGAGGGAAGCATCGACCGGTTGCCTCCCGTATGCACCCCCACTGGGGATCGAACCGGAAACCTAGGTGTGTGCCCTGACCACAAATCGAACCCACCACCTTTCAGTGCAGGGAACGCCGCCCAACTAGCCGGCCAAGGGGTTCAGCTATTGTTTTTACTTAACACCACTGTGTGCTAGACATGAGGGCTTTTGAAGCTAAGCATTCCTACAGGCGTCACCCAGCTTGGGGAGCGAAAATCATCATTCGTTTCTTACCAATGAAGTAGCCCAGGCTCCAAGTCCTGCCCAGCGTCACCACAAATAGCATCTGGCAGAGAAAAACCTTCGAGGCCCACCTGCTGCACCAGCGCCAAGGTTCTGGGGGTCCTGTACCCTGTACCCCAAGCCACCGGAAGACACACAGAGCAGCGGCTGAGAGCCGGCGTCCCGCCTCTGACCTCTGGCCAGTCACTTAACCTCTCTGAGCTTCCCTTCCCCCTACTAATGAGGATAGTGACAGCACCTGCATGGTGAGGATTTACGAGTCAATGCGTGTAAAGTGCTTACAGCGAGCAGGGCACACAGTAGGAGCTTGTTAACACTGGCGTTGGCATGGTTACCAGGCCTCGGATCCCAGGGTCCTGGCTCTCTCATCACCCTCATGGGGAAGCGAAGGTCCGGGGAAGTTCGATTAAAGTGCTCTGAAGCCCCCCGGTAGGGTTGGTGAGCTGGGGGGAGAGTTCTGACGGGCTTTAGTCCCATGGTCCCCACAAAATACTCGACACGCCCAGGAACACTAACTTCGCAGGGGACAAATAAAAGACACGACGGAACAAATGCCCTGTCGGGGAAGGAAATATGTAATCCATTAACCGAGCCTCCCCAAACCTTTCCAAACAATAATTAGAAG
>NW_005871874.1:21440-23553 GCF_000147115.1 Myotis lucifugus
ACCCCCACCGGCCATCCATCACCTCCTCCCCTCCCCTCCCCTCTCCTTCACTTCCCAGCCTCCCCAATAGCTCAGGTGGGTTCTATTAACAACACGCAAACAGAAACGAATGCAACTGTGATGGCTCCTCACCACTCCTAGAACACAATTCAGCTGGGCTCTGACGGCCCAGAATGCTCTGCAACAGGGGCTCTCGCCTGGCCTGCAGAGTGGGATCACCTGGAGGGTTAACCAGCAACGTTCTCATTACCACCGGGCTGGGCTTGGCGGGTGTGTGCGGAGTGTGTAACGCTCCCTGCGGGTTTCTGAGACCCCAAACAGCAGCACTGGCCCCACCTGGGAGACGATCAGGCCCCATGGCAGACCCATGGCATGCGAATCCGTTTTTGACAAGGTGAGCCCTACGCCCAGCCAAGTTCATTGCATGAGACCCTGCCTGTGCCGACTGCTCCCCGCAGGGCTCATCTGCTCCCAGCCCCTCTGCTCCGGGCTTTTCTCTGCTCCTGGTGGACACTCCAGCTCCCCTCTCAGGCTCCGCTTTCTCCTCCTCCAGAATGCTCACTCCTCATCTCGCCATCCAGAGAGCCCCTCCCCTGACTGTCCCTGGGCTGCCGGCAGCGCCCCAAGAAGGTCACCTTCGGGGCGGGGGGGGGAGGGCAGAGACCTCTCCGCCCTTGTTTACCCCTGTGCCTTTAAAAAAATCTTTGTTGTTGAAATTATTACATCTCTCCCCCTTCCAGCCTCCCACTAACCCCTTCTAGCCCCTCCTGCCCCTTGCCCCAGGTACCCCTGTTGCTTGAGGTCTACAGCTAACAGAAACACGCTTTCAACAGCAAGTGAGGGATCAGGGCAAGCCCTTGCCTGAGGTGGCAGCACACGAGACATGCATCAGAACCACCTGCCCGGCCCTGCCACACTGCAGCCGGACACGGCGCTTGCAATTCCTGGGGTGATTCTGGGGGAAGACACTGTCTCCAGAAGGACCCTGGTAAAAGGCAAACTGCCACCCAGAGGAGAAAAGGGGTTACCCCCGAGGCGCCCCATTCCGTCAGCACGGGCTCAGCCCCCTCCCTGGGAAGGCCCCGGGGGAAGAAAGTCCTGCCCGAGGGGGACCCTCCCAGCTCATGGGCTCTCACTTCTTTCCAGGCTGAGCTTGAGGCCCGGGAATAAGGCCTGAGATCTGCACTCCATAAAATTGTCATTAGGGTTTAAGCAAATGATGGATGGGAAAGAGTTTTGCTGAACGTTTGAAATAATAATTCCACATTTGGATAACCTGTCAGCTCATTAATTTAACAAATCTCCTCTGAGACCCTTGCTGGGCCCCGAGGCCCTAGAGATGAAGAAAGGAGGTCCCCACTTTTGAGGGACAAGACCCATCATTCTTGGTAATGGGTGGGGAGCGGCCAAGGCAGGGGACCACCCCTCTGGTTGCAATAGCCCAATACATCACCAGAGGGCAGCAGACAGCTTTGCAAGCACTTCCCTCCCCAGGAGAGAAAGACTAGTGAAGCAGGAGTCCTAGAGGCCTCCTGTATGTCTGGGGGCAAAGAGAGAATGGGGGGGTGGGCGGAGGACTGCTTGGTGACTGCTGTGGACTCAACAGCGTGCACCTTAGTCCCCTGCTTCAAAGGTCTCCACGAACCCAAGACCCAACCACAGAGAAGTACCTCTACCCACACCCCCCACATACCCCCATGTGGAACAGGGACCGCCTAGATGCTACTGGAGCTTGAGATCCAGGGTCTGTGCTGCCGGGAGGTTCTGGGCCACAGAGGGGCTCCAAGCCAAGAGATGCCAGGCTGTGCCGGGGGGAGAGAGCCCCATGTGGGCAGGGTGAGGCCCGGAGCGGGAGAAATGAAGGAAAGAAGAGCATCACCTAGGGAAGGACCACCATAGAAGCATCGGAAAAGGCTGAAAGTCAAAGATTAAAAGAAAAAATCGACCTTGACTGGTGGGGAGTAGGGACTTTGAGAGGAGGGGGGCGGTGCCCATCCCTCCGGAAAGTGCCGAGGGCCAGCCGTGTGAGTGACCCTTGGGCCCCTGCCCACTGGGCGCTCATGGCCTCCCCGACGGACAGCATTTGTGCGAGTCGTCCTGGCACCCAGCGTGA
>NW_005871874.1:25181-26474 GCF_000147115.1 Myotis lucifugus
CAGGGGGGCGTGGGCACACTCAGGGGGCATGGGCACACTCAGGGGGCATGGGCACACTCAGGGAGCATGGACACACTCAGGGGGCTTGGGCACACTCAGGGAGCGTGGGCACACTCAGGGAGCGTGGGCACACTCAGGGGGCGTGGGCACACTCAGGGGGCAATGCCTTGGCAGGGGGCTGCAGAAAGAGCTCCTTGCTCCAGGGCCCCCGCCTCCAGCCATGGCCTCACTTCCTGAGAAGCTCAGCACAGGACCTGGCACTCAGCTGTGTCGTTCTTCTGATTAATGGTGGCAGCCGGACATGGGGGTGGTCCAGGCTGGGGGACTGGTCAGTACCTGGGAGGCCACTCTAGACTGGAGGTCGCTGGCTGGTCCACCTATTCTGTTATCTTCAACCCAAGTGGGTCTGGCCCTGGGGGACAGGCGGGGCTCAGGACAGTGGTCCATCACCGGCTGCCAGCAGAACCAGAATTCTCTGTGCCCGCAGCTTCCTGCTGAGTTCTTTGGCTCAGATCTGCACACCAGAGCAGATGGAAGTGTTGTGTGAGCAGAGCTTTCCAGATCTCGCTGCCAACGTCTTCACCTGGAAGACTTTTTAAAAGACTATTTCCAGGACCTGCTCCAGACCACTGGAATCGAATTCCACCCGGAATTGGTCTTTTAAAGCAACTTCCAAGGTGATCCTAATGCAGGTGGTCCGGGGACAGGCCTGCGGTGCAGAGATGCAGACTCCGAGGGAGGGGGGGTTGGTTGCTCAGGTAACTACCTTGCAGCCTGTCCTCTCTGCGGGGAGAATTGGACTGAAATTCCCCTGGTGGCGGGAAGGGGAACTGCAGCCCTCGCTCCTGAAGCGTCCCCTAGGGTAGAGATGGGGACCTGACTCCCACATGGGGTGGAAGACCTGGGGCGCTCAATTCTGATGCTACTGAGAGGCATTATCTGTTAGGAATAACGCGCTGAAAGGGGCTCACGGTTACCCCTACAGTCTCCCTCGGCTCATTCCTGTTCCTGGGAGATTTCTGGGTGGGGGAGGGAAGAATGGGTTTATAGTGGATTCGGAATGTGGCGCAATCTCCACAGTCATTTCCATGTGGACAGGGCTTGGGTTTGTCCTGTTCTCCCAGTGCCTAGCGCAAGCCCGGCGCACAGTAGGGATTCAATGTATGTGTGTGCCGAGTGTCCCCAGGCCCGGAGAAATGAATGGCGATTTCACGTGCGAGCGGCACGTGTTATGTGTATCTCGGAGAAAAGAGACGTATGTTTCAGGACAATAGGAAGAGGGAGTAGCGAGCT
>NW_005871874.1:27522-29932 GCF_000147115.1 Myotis lucifugus
CATGGAGGCAGGGGCTGCGTTCTCACCCTCGGGGTACCATGCCCGCCCCCCTCACCCCCCGCCCCGGCTCTGAGCCCCCAGCACTGTGCCTCCCATGCCGCAAATGCTCAATATGCCCTGTTGAGTGAATACGTGAACGGCTGCATCTCAAAGTAATAAAGGAAGTAGCGTTTCTTTCCACATCTTCGATCCTCAAGGCTCCCTTTTTCATTTACTTGATTTTTCTCACATCTCCCTCCCCTGACCAGTAAGAATTAGGAAGGCATCACGGTGCTCCCACATTCTCCCTCGGCTCCACCCCACCCAGCTGTTCCCAAGCTCAGTCAGCTTTGGGGGGACAGGCATGGAAATCAGACCCCGGGTGAGCTGGTTCTCTTGGGTTTGCCTCCTGGCCCTGCCAGCCCAGGTGGGCTTCCAGCTCCCCTCCCCAGCTTCACTCAGAGTTGGAAACGGAATCCTGAGGCCTGTGAAGAAACCTATCTCCCCCTCCCCGGGCTCCTCCTCCGAGGGCTTTGTCCTGCCCTCGCACCTCCAACCCACCCTCCGCTCAGCAACCTGGGTGAACTTTACAAAGCACGTATCACAGTGGCTTCCAGGACGCTGAGAATAAACGTCAATTTACTTCCTGAACTCTGGCCAAGCAGCTCCTAGATCCGGCCAGTTCTTTCTCACCTCAGGACCTTTGCACTTGCTGTGCCTTCTACCTGGAATGCCCTTCCTACCCCCAGCGCTGTCTGGATGGCTTCTTTTAAGCCCATAGATTTTTGTTTAAATGTCTCTTCTAGGAGAAGCCTTGTAGTCCTCCTCCCCATTATTCTTCATTCTCTATTACACGACCTTATGTCCTTCAACACACTTGTCACCAATTGTAAATATTTTTGTTGTTATTCTAAACATATTTCTATAGTCTGTCCCTACTCACCTGCTACATCGTAAACCTCACGAGAGCAGGTCTGATTATGTCTTGTTCGCTAGTTTATTTCCAGCACCATCTCTGACATATAGCAATTGCTCAATTCCCTGTGATGAATGAATGATGCAAATGTTGGGGGAAGGCTCAGAGGCCTGACTTGCTCCTTCCTAATTCATCCAAAGCCACAGCTTCCACCACTAACTCATCCACCCCTCAAATATTTTCAAATCATTCACAGCATACGTGGTGTGTGTGTGTGTGTGTGTGTGTGTGTGTGTGTGTGTGTGTGTTGGGGGAGGGAGGGAGGTGTGCTAGGCTGAGGACTGGGGAGATAGTGGTGAAGACATCAGACCCAATCCTTGTCCTCATGGGACTTCTGGTCTTGTTGGGGAGGCAGACTCTGAATCCCTAGTGCCTGGGCAGTAAGTGTGTGAAGGGGAAATACACTGAGGATCTGACCCAGTGTGGGCAATCAGGACTGGCTTCCTGGAGGAGGTGCCATTTAAGCTGAATCTAAAAGGATGAGTAGAGCCTTGGCAAAATAAAAGTGGGCGAGGAGTGCAAGGGGCAGGAGAACACTTAACTCCCAGAGTCTAGATTTTCCTACTGAAAAATTAGAGCCAGAGAGACCTGCCCAGTGCTCCTCATGACACCCTGGGCAGATGGAATGGAACAAGGGCCTGCAAAGGGTTTTGGGAAATGGAAAGCACAGTGTCTGTGTGTGGGGGGGAGGGGGCGGGGGGGGCACAGGGGTGGTTGAAGGCTCATGGGGATTCACCCTGACCTCTAGGGAGGTCTTGAGTGCCATCTGGGGTAGCTGCATTCTGCAGGAACCAATGAATTTGCCCACATAACCATCTCCATGGTCAGGTCCACCAGACTGCTCATACCTGTGCCAGCCTGGTGTAACAGGTGAACGGAGGTGAAGACAGGGCGTGAGAGGGTGGGTGTGCAGGCGGCCAGCTGGTGGGACTGTCGCCCACACCGTAGTCCCCCTCCCCACTTAGGGGGCCCCTGAGCAGCAGACCCCGAGACAAGGATCCTGAGTGAGCGGCTTGTTTGTGAGGGTGTCCCGGGCAGCTGGGAGGGGGTGGAGAACGAGCAGGAAGGGAAGGTGCCCACACGGTGCATCCTGCAGGTCATCCTTGGTGGGACGTGTAGTGACGTATTATTCATGTCTCGCTTTCCTAGGTTACTGCCCGCCTCCCCGCCTTTCTTGCACCTCTGGGTCACGGCTCCTCGCATCACGCCAAGCTCCTAGAGGTTCTCAATTACAAACCCTTCGAAGGAATAAATTATTCCAATTTCAAGCAGGGAGTTCTGGGTTCCGAGGCTCAGAACTAGAAAGGCCTTTGACAGGGACCTGCCCAAGGTGTGTCCACCTTGGCATGGTTTTTCGCCCTCTCAAAGGGACAGAAAGCCCTGCCGCTCCGGACGCCCATTCCTCCCCCGAACCTCACCAGCGGAGGAAAGCTTCTGGGAGTCCCCGGCAGCCTC
>NW_005871874.1:30717-33943 GCF_000147115.1 Myotis lucifugus
CGGTGCAGAAGAAATCATAAATATACGAGTGAGGGCACCTGTGTGCCCACGTGTCCCAGGCCCCCTCAGAGCCCTTTGCACCCACATTCTCACCCAGATTCCCCAGCAGGCGGTGGGGTCTGCCTCCTGGCACAAAGCCAGAGAGGAGGGGACCCAGCAAGGCCCTCCAGGAGCACACCCACCTCCAGGGAGGGGCCACCTCCCGGAGTCCCTGTGCTGGGTGGAGGTACCCTTTAAAATCCTCTCATCCCATTTCCTCATTTTACGCATGGGGAAACTGAGGCCCAAGGGGCCAAGGAGAAAACCCAGGATCATCCAGTGGATTTGCAAATTTCCTTGTGCACCTACTGTGCGTCAGGCCTTGTGTGGGAGCTGAGGGTACAAGGTTAAGGGGCGAAGGGGCACCGGCTCCGTCTCCTGGTGCTCATGGTCCCAGAAAGGAGAAGCAACCCAGGTGTGGGGAGTGGAGGGTCAGGCATCAGGCACAGAGTGGGAGTGTAAGAGGCCCCCCAGGAAGCACAATGCACCCCCTGTGTGTGCGGCAGCATCTCCCCATGCGCCCAGTGTGGCCCAGTCAGATTGATATTGTGCTTTCTCCACCAGGCAAAGCAGCTGGCTGTGTGTGTGTGTGTATGTGTGTGTGTGTGTGTATATATGTGTGTGTGTGTGTGTGTGTGTGTGTGTGTGTGTGTGTGTGAAGTTGTGCGCGTTCAGCGCCCGTGTGAAGCTACTGTTCATCAGTGTGGTGAGGTCCCCTTCTTGTGGGGGCAGGTCCTGGAGGGGTGGCAGCCATAGGCTTTGGGGGAGATCAGTTCTGCTGGGGTGAAGGGGGGTCTAGAGAAGGCGTCCACAGAGGAACCTGGGTTGGGTTCTGAAGGCGGATGAGGAGTTGCCCAGGTGACCACAGGGACAGGCACTCCGGGAAGAGGGCCCAGTGCGTGTGAAGGTCAGAGGGATAAAGGGGTCGGGGCCTTTTAGGGAGTGGGTGGGGGGACGTGGCAGGGCCTGGCAGGGAATCAGCTCCCTTAAAGTCTCCTGGAAAAGGGGGAGAAGAATTAAGTCTCTCCATCCTCCAGGCCTCTTCTCTGCCCATCCTGCCTCCGCTTCTGACCTGGGCCCCGCTATGTAGGATCTGTGTTCTTTGCCACGTTTGGGGCCCATGGGCCTCTGAGCCAGGCAGAGCTGGTTCCCACCGCAGCTCTGGCATTCCTGGCTGTGTGACGTTAGGCACACGGCTCACCCACTCTGGACCTCAGTGTCCTTGCCTGGAAACAGCGCTTGGAAAGCCCACCTTGCAGGACTTGGGAGGGGCTGGCTGTCAGGGGTCTGCTCCGTGTGGCAGGGGTCGGACTTGACCCCTTCTTGCTTCTTCCCTCCAGAAATGGGTCCCACTTCTGAGCAGAGTCTTACTCTGCCTTCCGAGCCCATGAGGGTGGTCCTGAGACCCCCTAAGAACCTTGTGCGAAGGATGTAAAAGGCATGGAGAGGTGGCCCTCCCGGTCCCCGACGACCCCTGCCCCTCACCTCACGGTGGACTGATACACCAGGTCCTCCCTCTTGCGGTAGTTTTCCATGTGCGAGTAGTTGGTGGAGAACATGGCGTCGAAGGTAAAGATCTTCTGCTTGATGGTGCCGCCATCCATCACCTGCAACGGAGCACAGAGGCAGCCACAGGTGAGCGTGCAGCCAGCGCTGGCCACCCTTTCCTCCAGGCAGCGGTGGGCTCCGGGCACTGGGGAGATGCAGAAGCCAGGGAGCCCACCGCCCCGGGTTCCCGTCGCAGCTGTCACTGGAACCGCCCAGGTCATCCCCATTTTATTGATGTGCAGACTGAGGCTCTGCAGTGCAGCGGCTTCCGGAGGTCCTACAGCTGAGAAGCAGCAGAGCTGGCCCTTCTCTCGCCCTCTTTCCACCGCGCCAGGGGCTCCACTTCTTCGGCCCCCTGGTCAGCCTGGCACACAGAGCTGCACACACAGCCAGCGCATGTGAATGCGTTCTGCAGTCAGCTGCAGAGTCACGGCTTGATCCCAACGCCATCCCCGCCTGAGAAGAGACAGAACTGGGTCGGGGGGTGGGGGCAGGCTGGACAGAAAGAGAAGGGGGACTGGGCACCAGGGGCAGCCACTGGAGCAAAGATCTCATGGGGGACACAAACTAGCTACATTGCAATAGTTCCTGATGAATCCTGCAAAGCGTGGGCCCAGAATGGCAGGGGAGCCCAGAGGAGGGCAGCCCCCATCCTGGGAATAGAGTCGTCAGAGTGGGCTTTTTGGAGCAAGAGATTTAAGTTATCTTCTGAAGGAAGAGTAGGAGACAGCCTGGCAAATGGTGGGAGTGCTTCCAGGCAGAGTGGACAGCAGGAGCAAAGGTCCTGGGGCAGGAAATAACAGTGAAAGTAGACTGTTCAGGGTGGCAGGGCAGCAAGTCGTGGCATGAGGAGGCCCTGGGGAGAGAACCGTGTGCCCGATCATGGAGGCAAAGGAGCCCAGCTTCCTGGGGTGGGGGTGGGGGCAACGGGGCCGCAGGGTTTCAGATTTGCCCTCTGGCCTGAGTGGAGGGTGAGGACTGGTTCAAGGGGCACGTTGGAGCCCGGGGACCTGGGAGAAGGCAGAGAACCCAGTCTACTGGCATGGGGGATGGAGAGAAGGGGCAGCGTGATGGACCCGCTCTCCCCTGGCTGCCTTTGGGACAGGCCAGGAGGTCCGCACCCATTTCACCTGAAAACACGAAGCCCGGAGAAGCCAGGGGACCCAGGAGGCGACAGTAAAGCCTGAGCCGGAGGACGGAGCTGCTCAGGTGCCCAGCTGCTCACAGCTGATTAAAAGCAAGACCCTAGTGTCCCTGGCTCCCAGCTGCTGCCGCCGCATCCCCGCCGCCCGCATCCCGGCCCGTGCTGCCTCCCGCTAATGAAAGTGTTACTCCACAAAGCAGCAAGGTATGTGTTGTCACTGTTTCAATTATTTATCTGTTTACTCGGCTGCAGTTTTCCGCTTGTCTCAGCAACTCTATTATAGACTGAAAGCTTGCAGCCTCTCGCCACTCAGCTGGGCTCCGGGCTAACAGCTTGCGACGGAGGCCTCATGCCTGGGCCTGGAGAAGTGGAATTAGCTCCATGTGGTCTGCATGTGGAGGCAGGGGAGAGGGGCTGGGAGGGCGGTGGCCGGGGCCGGGGCTCTCCAAGGGGCTGGAGTGGGGGATGCTGAAAGCCTCTCCCCCACCCACTTTG
>NW_005871874.1:34686-37579 GCF_000147115.1 Myotis lucifugus
CCTCGAGCCCTCTCCCTTGCCTCTCCTGCAACACCGGGCCAGCTTCCCAGGTAGGGGACAAGGAGAAGAGGGAGGAAGAGGAGCAAAGGACCCTTAAACCCGGGTCCTTAGCTGAGGGCCATTGGCAATGTCTGGATCCGGTGTTGGTCATCACAACTGGTGAGGGGAGTAATTGGCATCTAGAGTAGAGGCCAGGGACTCTATAACCATCATATAACCAGAGGCCATAACCATCATACGATGTACAGAACAACCCCCCAAAGAATGATCTGGCCCGAAACGTCAGCAGTGCCGAGGGCAAGAAACCTGCTCTAGGCCCACCCCTTCGTGTGGACCCACAATGCCCCTGAAAAGTGAGATTAGACAATAATGTTCCCATTTTGCAGACGAAGAAACTGAGGCTCAGAGAGGCAAAGGGGTTCAGCTGAGGTCCACACTGGACTCGGCAAAGCTCTGGCTCCTAGAGCAGAGTTCACACCCCACCCACTAGGCAGAGAGAGGCTGTGGGTGGGCTCACTGCCTCCAGCCCCTCCCCTGCTCCAGCGGCGGCTCCGTAAGGGGGGACTCAGATGCACAGAAGGGGAGGTTGGAGGATTTTCTCCTCCATGATAGTGGGGGCGTCCTGCCCGGCTGACTCACAGCCTCGCCTCCCTTCTATCTGCTCCTAAAATTGGGCAGCCCTTATCGTCTCAATCTCAAATTTCACTCCTATTTTTAAATTATGATTATTATACAAAGGAGAAAAAAGCCTGTCGGTAAAACTGTCTGCTCGAATTTATTCTCCAGACTGAGGGTTTTATTACTAGGAAAATACACTGGCACGCCACACGCACACACACAGGCCCACGCACCCCAGGTAAAGCACCGGGAATTATCTGAGCCATAAATCCGTTTCGGGCCGAGGGACAGGGGAGTTTCAAGGACTCACCTCGTTTTCCTGTGGTTTTATTTACATCTTTTTCCCTGGGGCCGTGTCTGGGCTTCATTGTCGGCCTGAGGAGTCAATCCCTGCTTGTGTTAAACGGGTCTTGGGCAGGGGAGGCGAGCATTTGTGGCAGGCCTGCTATGGGCTGGGCATCGTTTGCAAACACAAACTTGTGTAACTATAAGGGGAATGGCCTATGAGAATGAGCTACTGTAGTAGTCCCCCCCTTATCTGCAGTTCTGTTTTCCGTGGTTTCAGTTACTTACGGTCAACCATGGTCTGAAAATAATAAATGGAAAATTCCAGAAATAAGCAATTCCTAAGTTTCAAATTGCACGGGTGTTCTGAGCAGCGCGATGGAATCTCTCACCGCCCCGCTCCGTCCCAGCTGGGCCGTGAATCAGCCCTTTGTCCGGCACATCCGCATTATGCATCGAGTAGAATGAGGTATTTTGAGAGAGAGAAAGAACATTCACATAACTTATTACAGCATATTGGTATAATTGTTCCATTTTATTATTTGTTTTTCTCATTAGTCTCTTACTGTGCCTAATTTATAAATTAGACTTTATCATGGGTGTGTGCGCATAGAGAAAAACAGCCTGCATAGGGTTCAGGACTCGCCACAGTTTCAGGCCTCCACTGGGGGTCTCGGAACATGTCCCTTATGGATCAGGGGGGACTACTGTATTATTTAGGTCCAAAGTAGGAAGGTTGGTTAGGGTGGGCAGACTCTGATGAAGGCAGCAGGCGCGTAGTAGGTGCTCAAGAATGGGTGGCTTTTCTCCCCCCCCCCCATGAGCATCTGAGTCCTGTAGTGCGGAAGGATCCACTACACTGTGTGGAAGGGCGTGAGAAAGCGGAGACCTGGGTTCTAAGTCCCACAGCTGTCTCTGCACTGCCCCCCTCTCTGGGCCTCAGTTTCCCTAAATGCTCAATGAGGGATATTTGGGGCAGAGCGACCTCAGGGGGCCCTTTCTACCTACAAGCCCACCATGTTTTCATCCTAGAACAGCTGGGCCCTAGAAACCACAGCTACTCACGCTCTGAGCTGGCCCATTAGAGCTCAATCAGCTGCCCCCAGGCCCCTGAGAGATCCCATCCCAGAGCCCCGGCTGCCCCCACCAGCAAATTTGCCTTGAGCCAGGCGAGGTTGATTTTCAAGTGGTGCCACCAAAGCATGCGGACAGACTTGGTTGAGCCAGCAGCTCGAGAGCCCACCGGCCAGCCGGGGGTATTTCATTTGAAAAACAAATGTCTCCATCTCCAGCCTCCTCACCCACAACATCCCTGGGTGCCATCGTCAGAAGAGAAAAAAAAAACAAGGAAAGAAAGAGGGGGGGGAATCACCTCTCCCACCCCCCAACCTCCTTTCCTTTGTGTTCCACAAAACCAATTACAGGTTGGAAATAGCTGTAATAAACTTGATATCCCACTTAGGGGCCAATTCCGCTGCGGCTGGAGAGTGTAATAGTGGCAGAGTGGAAAGTGCTGGTGTATTTTGCCGGAGCTGTTTAAATTGCCTGCCTACATTATCCCAGCGCCTCTCCCGCCGGGAAGGAATCGGCCGTCCTGGAGATGGAGCAGCTGAGGTCTCCGGGGCTGGGCAGTGAGAGGGAGGGTCTGCCAAGAGGGTTTCAATGAACGGATTAGACGTGGGAGAGTGGCTGGCGCCTGGGCTCTGGGGTCAGGCAGACCCAGGTTCAAGGCCCAGCACCGGCAGGTCCTATAGGGTTGCCGCTGGGGGTACAGGGACAGCTAATTAGATAACACAAGTGACGAATGTGGGCTGGAAACCGCAGCGAGCATTCGGAGACTCCGTTCTGCTGGGGGTGCTGTCAGGTCCCGGCTCTGGGTTCTCAGGCAAGTCATCGGTGCCTCAGTTTCCCCGTCTCTTAAATGAGGGATGTTAATGGAACCGATGTCCCAGTCGTTTGAAACACTAAAGGGAACAAATATACATGAACG
>NW_005871874.1:39213-63805 GCF_000147115.1 Myotis lucifugus
CACACATGTGCAGGTGCTTATGCAAGTGTGAGGAGGTGTGTGCGCAACTGGTGTGAGCACAGGTCTCAGGAGCGGCCGGCATTAAGGGGTGTGAATGCCTATGTGTGTTAGCAGGGGGGAGTATACAAGCCTGCACGCTTCTGGGCTGCATATGAGGGTGTGTGTGTGTGTGCTCCGTGTGTGTGTGTGTGTGTGTGTGTGTAAAGCAAAGGAAGGGTGAGAATGCTTGGTGCTGTTCTAAATGTCTAGATGAGGGTTGGGGGGGGTGTAAGATACTATGTGTGTGCATGTTGAGGGTTGTGTGTCAGGGTTGTGTGTGGATTCCTGGTGTGTGTGCATGTGTGTGTATGTATGGTGCTTGCACCCACAGTGTAGGTCCATACTCCCTGTTCCTTGCTCCAGGCCAGGGGGGGAGGGGATGTCAGCTAGGGTGCCTGTGTGGTGTGGGGGTGATTTTTTGAGAAATGCCAGGTTGGGAGACAACATCATGTCAACCCTTTTCCCTTGGCATCTCCCGCCCCAGGCAGGCACCCATTGGTCAAATGCATAGCCACAGTCAGCTCCCAGCCTCCTTACCCCGCAAACTGCCAGGTTCAGGCCTGGATGCTCTGGGACCTCCCTGTCCATCTCTGTGCTCCCCCCCCCCAAATCCGTGCTGCAGGCAGCAGGGAGACAGGCAGGGCCTGGGTAGATGCCGGACACTCCCACCTCCATGCATACCTGGGCAGAAGGGCGTAGGTATGACAATGCTGATTTCCCTGGAAGCCCACCAGCGGTTCCATTTCGTGAGTCCCGGCTGGAGTCCCAATGCTGCGTTTTTAACAGGCCCCACTGAGTCGGCTGGGTGCAGGGGTTGGGGACCACAGTTGGGAGAGGCTGTCCTGAACTCCCCACATCTCCCCAGCCAGAGCCTCTGCACACCTTTCCCCTGGTGCCCTTGGCGGCCCACCTCTCAGAGCGGGAGACCCCTCACTGCCCATCTAGACCTCTCCCTTTACAGACGGCCAAACCGAGAACCAGAGAGGAGAGGGACATGCCGGGGCCACACAGGAAGGAGGCGGCAGGGCCAGGAGCCGAGCCCTCAGCTCCGAGGCCCCTCCTCTTTGCACCACACCCTCTGGATGCTTGGAATCCAGACCCTGGAAACCTAGGCTCACCAGGGTGCTGCGCAGCCCAGGCACCGGGGGCGCTGTTTCCCACTTCAGGCCAGGCTGGGGGTACCCAGCTCCCCGTGCCTCTTCCCCGCTGCCTGACCATGGTCCCAGCACCGGAGGGGGCCCCACCCCAACCGGAGGGCTCTTTCCCAGGTGGCTACAGCTGCCCCATCATGTTCTGGATGTGGTGGGGCTGATGGAGGAGGAAGGAACGGCTTCGTCACCCATCTTCTATCTCCCCGAAGGCCAGCCCTCATTACCTGCCCTCAGTCTTCATTCCTCTAATCCAAGTGACCTCAGCTTCTCATTCATTCATTCATTCATTCATTCATTCATTCATTCATTCCCTCCTGGGGCCAGGCTCATGGACAAACGGTGGCATCAGACATGATCCTGGCCCTCACAGAAAGGGCAGGGCAGGGAGATCACAGAGAGAAACAGCAGCAGCACGTGCTCGCCCTGCCACAGCGGCCAGAGTGGCAAGGAAGTGGCACAGGGTAGGGAGGGGGCAAGGAGTCCTGCCAGGGTCCACTGTGCTGTGCCTGGGAGGACGGAGAAGGGTCTGCAGGGCAGACAGGGAGGCAGGAGGGCCCTCCAGGCCTGGAGAACAGCAAGGCAGAGCTGAGGTTTGGGTACCGGGACCGGGGATTCAGGATGGGTTCTGTGGGATGCTGTGTGGGATGCAGGGACTTAGAGCCTGACCGTGGGAGCAGGGCCTGGTGTGAAGGGTCATGTACACTTGATGGTGTCCAACTCCTAGGGTGTCAGATCTAATTCAAGACCTCGGGCAAGTCACTTCACAGCTCCTGCCTTAGTTTACCCATCTCTAAATGGGCGTAATGAGAGGACCACCTCATAAGTGGCGGAAGGATGGAGGTAGTTTTCCATGTAAAGTGCTCAGAAAAGTGCCAGTAAATGCTCTATAATTGTGTACTATTTGTAGTACCTGTAAGATGCTTAGCACAGTAGCTATTACATCATGGATATTATTATTGCTCTTATTCTATGGGAGAGAGATGGCAGCCACTGCAGGCTTCAAGAGCAGAGGAGTGACAGCTCCCACTCAGGTCAGGAAGAGCTCCCCGGCTGCCGTGTAGATAATGGTCTAAGGACAAGCGGGTCTGGACTTGGGAAGAGGCCATAGGAATGAGGGAAGAGCCCCTTTCCCCAGCCCCTCCATCAGAGCTTCAGCTTGACTTTTGGATCCTGCGAGCCTGCTGAGCAGGTGTGTGTGGGGATGGGGCCTGGCTGAGCCCCGTCTGAACCTGGCGTCTGAGTCTCCGTGTGCAAGGCCCTGGCCCCAACCCCCTGCCCATGCCACCTCCCATGACGCCCTGCGTGGCCACACTCAGCGCTCGGTCCCACTGCACCTCCTAGGCTGTCAGCGAGCACACCTGTGTGGACAGGTTGTGTCCAGCAAGGGCTCATCATGGGAACAGATGCCCAGCTTGTGCCAGTCTGGCTGACCGATGCAGCCAGGAGGGGCTGCCAGTCCGCGGGGAGGGACCTCACTCTGCCAATCCACCGAGTCCTCCACACTCCGCAGGCTGTGCAGACAATTGGGCCCGTGTCAGCAGGATCGGCAGCCAGCAGACCCATGGACATGGCCCATCGGTGGCCTGTGCCAGCCTGCCCACCTGCGGACATTGCTAGGCTGGCACATCCTGCCCCCTGAAATTAGCTCACAGCCTTGCGGGCAGCCCAGCCTGGTGGAGCCTGCGTGTCTGTCCATCTGCGGCCACCCCTGGGGATGAGCACTTTACCGAGCACCCAGCAGCCTGCTGGGGAAACACAGCACTGAGTGGGAGCCAGGAGGCCTGGGCCCCATCTCCCCTCAGCCACTAACCGGCAGTGGATGCTGGGAAATTTGCATTTTCTCTCTGAGCCTCAGTTTCCTCATCTGTTAAATGGGATGAGGATGGCTGATCCCTAAATTCACTCCCTACTCTTCCGTGCAGGTGGTGCTAGCCACAGGCACACTCCGGGCGGCAGAGTTCTGCACTTGAGGGGTTGCCCTGGAGCTTACCCGACCCTGTTCATTTATTCGTTCCTTCAACCAAGAGTCGCCGTGTCCCTCCACGTGCCAGAGACTTTTACAACAGGTGCAGGGGATAAAGCCGCAAAGAAGGCAAAATCCCTCTTCCTGGGGTCTACATTCTAGTGGGAGGAGACAGATGAAGGAAGATCGAAGAAGTGCACCAGCCTGGGAAAACTGTCACGCAGACAATTAAAATAGTGTGATGGATGGAGCAGGTGGGGCCACGGCAGACTAGGTGGCCAGAGGAGGCCCGGCCCGGAGCCCACATTCAAGCTGACATCCCAGTGAGGAGGGGGTCAGGCTTGGAAAGGACCAAGTTGCTTTCTGCTCAGTGCTCCTGGCTTCCCATTGAATCGGGCGGTGCTCCCTGTGTGTTGCAGATGGGGCCAGAGCCTCAGAGAGGTGAGGGGGTTTACCGACTGCCCACAGTCCAGATCCAGCCGGGCGAACACAATCCCACGTTCGCTTTCCCGAAAACGAGCCCCCGTGTTGGTGGCAGACTGTGTGACCTCGCACAAGTCACCCACTGCCCTGGCGTGGCCCTACAGCATCGAGTCTTATTCCTCAACGCTTGATGATCAACATTTTCAAACATACGGAAAAGTGTAAAGAATTTTAAGAGCAAACACCTGCAGCCTTGCTACTTGGCATCTATAATGGACATTTGACCACGTCCGTTTTATCCCATGCCCCTCCCTCTATCCACTCCTCTGCCCACTCATCCACCTGTATTTTCTGGATGAATTCCAAAGTGAGCTGCAGACATCGGCACACTGCGCTCCTAGATGCTTCAACATGCGTATCATCGATTGGACGTCGATGTTTACGCACAAGTCTCTTTTTTGGGTGAAATTTCCGTACAATAGAACGCACAACTCTCAAAAGGATTGCCGGTGAGTTCTGACAAATGCATTTACCTGTGTAACCCGAATCCCTCTCCTGACGCAAACATCACCATCACTCCAGAAAGTTCCTTCTCCCCTTTTCCAGTCAAGTTTCTGCCCCCACGCATGCATTATGCCGTTTTTTCTCACACCATTTTTTTTTCAGCTCTAGAATTTCACATACGTGGAATCTCACAGCAGGTTATTTTTAGTGGAGGCTCTTTTGTCCCGGTGAAATATCTTTGGAATCCACCCATGGAGTTGTGTGTGCCCATCGCTCCTTCCTTTTTATAGCTGAGTAGTATTCCATTGGAGGAGATACCACCGTTGGTTAGCCGTTCTCTTGTAATAGATGCCTGGCCAGTTTCCTGTGTGGCTCTCCACTGTATATGCTGCTATGAGCATTCTTGCACACAGTATTTTATAAAAAAATATATTTTATTATATTTTATTATTTTTTTTCAGAGAGGAAGGGAGAGCGATAGTTAGAAACATCGATGAGAGAGAAACATCGACCAGCTGCCTCCTGCACACCCCCCACTGGGGATGTGCCCACAACCAAGGTACAAGCCCTTGACCGGAATCGAACCTGGGACCCTTCAGTCCGCAGGCCGACGCTCTATCCACTGAGCCAAACTGGTCAGGGCCACACAGTATCTTAATGGACATACGTTTTTATTTCTGTTGCTACTGCTTTGTTTGATAAAGAGTCAGTTGAACTCAACAAGTGTTTCCTGAGTGCCTACTAAGTGTCAGGACCTGTGCTAGACATTGAGGTGAGTGGCTTGGCCTGGGTGGGGGGCTTGGGCTCCGGAGGCTCCGAGCTGGCACCGGAAGTCAGAATGCACAGGGGACCAACGCTGTGTGCACGTCACCAACGTTTCATCCTCACGAGAGCCCGAGGGATGCTCACTGTGACCCCAGTTTTCAGAGGAGGCAACTGAGGCCAGAGTGAGGAAGTGACCTGTCTGAGACACGTGGCAGAGCTGGGCTCCAAACCCGGGGTAACTTCAAACCACGCTCTTTCCTTTGTCGTGCGTGATGCCAGGGAGGCCAGCGACCTGCTCAAGCTCACGCGGGCGGTGCCGTGATGAGGACACAGGCTCCCGGGCTTCCTGCCAGGGATTTTTCCTGATACCAGGATGGCTTCATCCTGAGGACCTTCAGAAAAGGTCTCAGCATTTGTTGGACCAACATGTCCTACCGGAAGTAGGACTGGGAGAGCTGAGTTATATAAAAGCCTTGATTATTTGGGGGTTTCTGTGTCCAGTGCACGAGGCCATCAGACTAACTTGTCCCTGTGCCTCCTAATCCAGAACCATGAACTCAGGGGCCCCAGGAGCCAGGCAGGAGCTGAAGGTGGGCCCCTGGCAGACGGGGGAAGTGGTGGGACCACTGTTGAGATGGAGATGCTATGCAGGCCCAAAGTCATTTAATTACAAAATAAAACCCCAGTGTTTATCGGGGTCGCACAATCTGTGAACTTGGTCTCAGACAGCAGTTTGTGAGCACAACTCGAAGCGAATGAAGGGGGGATGCTAACCGAACAGGAAGCGAATGAACAGGGGGATGCTAACTGGAGGAAGCAGCATGTGATGGATCAAATGTGGAACCACGTTTTCTGACAAACCTCCACTCAGAGATGGGGGAGGGGGTCCATGCTCCCTCCCTCCCCTTTGAAACCGAGGACATCCTGTGATCGCTCTGACCAATGGAATACACGTTAGTGCAAAAGTGTACCAGTTGCCAGTCCAGGGCCTTAGCAGGTGGCTGTGTCCACTTCCTGTTGCTGACCATGGTGCTGGAGCGGCCACGCAGAGAGAGGGGCTCCTAGCGGGGCCCAGCCTTGCAGCCCTGCCTGCACACACATGAAGCTGCCTTGACCCCTGCAGATCAGACCAGCTGCCGACCGAATCAGACCCAGTGACCCCAGTTGACACCGTTTGAAGCATGAGAATCAGCCGGCTGAGCCCTGCTTGAATTCCTGGCCACAGAATCGTGTGATGTAATAAAGTGGCTGTTGTTTTAAGCCCCTGCACTTGGAGGGAGGGTGGCACGCAGGGATAACTAGAGCTGTGTGCACAACCTCTTCGGAGGAAGAGCGCAGTGTCAGCACCTGCACACACGGGAAGCTCCTTGAAATTCCTATCCGATCGCGAGAGCCTCTATTTGATGATAGCCACACCTGGGTGGGGGGAGCTGGCTGTGTCAGGCAGGGCCCAGCCAGAAACATGAGCCACACATAGAAGTTAAAGGAAGAGACCTCAGCATGAGGATTACTTACACAAGGGTGAGCATGGCATGGGTGGTACCTGGAGCAGGGACCAGTGGAGCTGATCAGAAGACGTGCCTGGAGGGTGTGAGAGAGGGGCCCATCTCTGCTTCCTCATCAGAGCCAGGCTCTGCGAAATGGGGGTGCAGGGGAGCTGGGAAAGGAAGGCCGGTCCTTCCCTGGCCTGAAGACTGGTCCTCGCGGGAAGTTTGGTGTGGGGCTTGGAGATGCTGAGCCCTGACACAGAGCCCAGGTGGAGTTTTCTCCCCACCATTTAGGTCCCAGGGCAGTTTTCTGGGGGAAAGCTTGACTCCCACAGGCTGCTCCACCATCAGCCCGCCTGAGTGGTCACATGGGGGTCCTGTGCTTAGAGGGCCCCACACTTGGCTAACTGCTTTGCCACTGCCATCTTGAAATCTGAAATCTGTAGTCAGTTTTGAAGGAAGGAGCCCACAGTTCCACCCACACGAATTAGGTATTGCCAAGCAGGTGAGAGGCCCCCGGGCCTTCCCTTGGTCTGATTCCTTTGTCTCCATCAGGATTCAGCGCACTTTCTGATAATAAATATTTCAGGATCTGCAGGCTCTACAGACTCTCACAACCAATCAGCTCTGCTGTTACAGCGTGAGAGCAACCACAGACAACCTACAAACAAATGAATGAACATGGCTGTGTTCTAATAAAACTTTATTTGCAAAAACAGATGAAGGGCCAGATTGGGCCCCTGCTCTGGATTGTCAGCCCCTGCTCTCCTGAGTCTTATTCTTTATGACTCAGCTCAAAAGCTTTTCCTGACATCCCCAGAGAGAGCTCAGCTGCACCCCTCTGCCCTCACCTACACAAGCACCCGGGCATATTTATTTGTGGAGCCCGAGCTAAGAGGCAAGCTTTGTGCTCAGCACGGGGCTACAGTGCTGAGCAAGAAGGCGTGGTGGCAGCCTCCATGGAGCTTTGTGGTAAATGCTGGGGGAGCACCAGATACACATTGTACAGGAGCAGGGCTGTACATCCCCAATCCCAGCACGGTAACGTGGCGACGGAATGAGTGGACCAACACCCAAATGCGTGGCCGTATACTTACAAGTCTTTCCTCCCAGTGGGCCTCTTGAACCCCTGAATCATTTCTGAGGTGGACCTGGTAAATGCCTTTACCAGAGAGGTTGAGCAACTTGCCCTAAGACACACAGCTAGCGACAGAGCTGAGATTCTAATGCCCAGGTCAGGCTCATTTCAGCCACATCCAGGCGTTAGACTGACACACTGGTTTCCCAGTATAGCCACAGAGGTGGCACAGGCAGCTGGTATCACTGCCCCCCCCCCAAAGAGTGTGTAGATGTTCCCACAGCCACGGGGTCAGCAGGACTGGTTTCATTCCTCTGGGAGAGAGAGAACGGAAGAGGCTGGTGTTGGTCCTATTATAAGAAAACTGTCCAATAAAAATCACCCAGCCTATTAAAAAAAAAAATCTTTACCTGGCTTTGAACAACACTTGGTGTTATTACAACAACAACAAAAAAAATCCCATTTGCTTTTCATTATAGATCTGCCTGTATTTTGTTTCCTTGTCCCCAGAGAGCCATGACTTCCCCGGCAGGGTGATTACTGAAAGAGAGAGAGAAGGAAGTGGGCTTTGGAGTCAGACAATCTTGGATCCAAACCCCAGCTCAGCCACAGGCTCCCTGAGAGACTGAGATCCCTCATGAGCTCTGTGGGCCTCAGTCTTCTCGCCTGTAAATGGGCACACTGCTGCCTCCTGCCCAAGGTTTCGGCAAAGATGAAATGATCTTTGTGCCAAGCACCCACTGCACCGAGAGACCGGTCACTCACACATAACTTAGAAAATCCATCAGCAAGGTGACCTCGAGGGGCGACCATTGCTATGCAGCAAACACACCAGGGTGTGGGGGCTGGAAATCGGCCTGGGGATTGTGAGAAGGACCAGCGGCGGCCTCCGGAAACCGAATGGCTCTGGGGAGGCTGGAGGGAGAGAATGCCACATGAAGGTCAGAGCAACGGAAAGACGCTGAGAAGGAATGGAGCTGGTTACGTGAGGGAAGAAAAACGTGGTCTGAATGGCAGCCGTGGACGGAGCGAGGTGGAGAGCGGTGGGCCCTCGGCTCAGAGGTGGCACAGGTGGGTTTGAGCCGGGACTGAGCCTGGTCCTTTCACCAGGCCGCTCCTGCTGGAGACCCGACCAGCCACTGTGACTGGTTGGCCACTGTCTGCTGGGGTGCTGGGGGCACTCGGACTGCCTTCGAGCCTCAGAAAGGTGGTCAGGCAGAGGAGGAAAAGCGGACCCAGGTCTTTTCTCTGTGAGCAACTGTCCAGATTTGCTGGGGACCGAGGGGGCTAGCAGACTGCAGGGCTTTCGGGTTTAATACCTGGTCAGTTGCAGGCCAACCAGATGTTGGTCTTCCTCATTAGCTCAGTCCTGGGCAAACTCAGATGAGTCAGTCACCCTAATTCTCCGTCACCCGGGAAACAGAGAGTTAACCGGTTGAAGGTATGGGGTGGCAGATTCCATCAGTATCAACGGGGCGCTTTTTGACTGTCAGAGGTACTCAGCGACGAAACGGTGTATCTGTGGGGGGTGGTGAGCTCCCCATCAACAGGAGCATGTAAGCAACAGTTAGATGGTTCTCGGTAGAGAGTCCCCAGAAGCCCCCCCTCTGTGGTGAACTCTGTGAGCTGGAAAGAGGACTGGTCTCTCTGAGCTCTTGGGCCTGCTGTCCCCAGTCGACTCCACCCCTGCTTCCCTCCACGCCTCACCGGTCCGCTCAGTGAGGCCTGAAAATGTCTTGCACAGTCAGGTGACTATGACAGCAGTCAAAGGTGCGGCTTTGGTGGGGAGAATGATGTGTAATTTGCAGAAATGCTACCAGTGCATCAAATTACATACATGACCCGTGAGTGGGGAAGAGTGATGGACAGTTTCAATGGCTCTGGTTTGGGCAGGTTGTTGTTTTTTTTCCCTTTTGAAATCTTTGATAGACACTGATATGAAGGGGCCTGAAGATCTCCTCCTCCGGGGCTGAGGTCTGCCTGGAGGTCAGGAAGCCCGTTGCCTCTGAGCCTGGCCTGTTTCCAGGGCAGCGGACATTGTTACCTCCCTGATTGCAGTCAGAAACCTGGTCCCCCTCCAGTCAGCGGTGGGCTCTGGGGAGCCTGAGGAAGGGGGGTTTAGGGTTCTGCCTCTGTGGACCCTGAGGACGCGCCAGCTTGAGCTACCATGCCTCTGTCTGAGTCAGGGTACAAAAGGCCCCCTCCAGCACCGCTCCCCCGGAGTTATTCAGGGTGTCCCCCCTGCCCCCTCAGTCCTCTGCCCATTCTTGCTAGACTGTCTGGGGCCGGGGAAGAAAACACTTCTGAGGAACAGAGCCGGGAGGGTGGGATGGATCGCTCGAATTGTTTTCTCTTGTTTCAGTTGAGGTCTTCAAAGGAGCCACTTCCCTGAGCTCCGGGGGTGAGGGGACAGACAGGGCTTGGAGTCTCTTAATTTGGGTTCCCTGCAGGGCTGGTAATTCAGCCACCTGTGCGCACAAAGAGGTGGGAAGGGAAGCTGCCAGGAGCCAGCGGGAGCACAGAGATGCTGCCCGGCTCAGCCTCAGCGCCAAGTCCTTGAGGAGGAGGAGGCATGTGGCGGAGGGAGGGGCCGGTGCTGGAAACAGGTGCCTCCCGGAGGGTGCAGGGCGGGAGTTCAAAGCTGCAAGTCTGTTTCCCAAACGTTGGCGAGCCTCTTGGGTTCTGCGTGCGAGGAACTAAGCTCCGCAGAGGGGAGGGGCTGGCCTGAGGCCGCTTGGCCAATTCCAGGTGCTCACTCCATGGCTCACTCAGTGGGCCCTGTGGCCCCCACGGAGGTGAAGGCCTAGAATCACAAGTGGAGAGCAAGGCAGGCGTCCCCTTGTCGCTGGAGCGATGGGGGAGACGTGTGCTTGGACCAGAGAGAGGCAGCTCCACCCTCTGGGGGCTGCTGGGCTGCTAACACATACCTATTCCCTCATCTCGGGGCATGTCAGTCTGAGGGAGGAGACGCAGGCTGAAGCTAATGGAGCGCCCAGTCTGACTGGGAGACTGAGCCCCACAAAAGAGGGGTGGCCGTGGGGCTCTGGGAAGCTTCCAGGCTGGGGATCTTCTGTCAGGCTGCTCCCTGGCGGAGGGAAGCCCACAGGGAACTCTTCCAGTGAACTCAGCATTCATTCAGGGATGCTGCCACTCCTCCTCCTCCAGGAAGTCCTCCCCAAGATGGCATCCCAGCCCACAACACAGGAGCAAGGCAGTCTGGATCCTCCTTCACCCACTAGGAGGGGACTGAGAGTCACCCAAAGTCTCAGGCAAAGGCCACAGCAGCCCCCCAGGGTGTCACACTTGCCCCAGGAACGCCCCAGGTCTGTCACCCCAAGTCCCATCAGAATCATGCACCTTCCCTCATCCACAAATGATATGGGAGCCCATTGGCTGCAGGCACCTCAGTTCAGCTCGACTCTGCTCCCCTGCCCCTCCTGTGCCTTAGATAGCAGCTCCCCTCTCGTCCTGACACGTGCGTCTACAGCCATGGCTTCTGGACTGAGGTCCGGTGCAGGAGCTGGGACCCTGAGAACAGGCCACCAGCGCAGGAAAGAGATGGCCCTGAACTGACACAGGCGGAGGGCTCGCTGCACAGAAGACCCTGGAGCCACCGTGAATACGGAGGGAACCTGTGAGCGTGTCCACCTGCCCAGTCCGCCGTCCACAGGGCTGAGGGGGACCCCTGCCTTGGGTGGCACGTGTGTGACAGGTGACCATCCCCCTGGATAAACCTCTGGGTCAGTTGTCCACCTGCTTCCCTTGCCCCCTCCCATGGAGCCCCCAGGGTGGAGGCCAGCCACAGGTTTGGTGCCCCTGCACTTCCACCTGCTTAGAGTCCCGGGAGGAACGAATTGGTTTTTGTTGGGCAGGTTGGCAACAGTAACTTCCTCCACTCCCAAGGCATGGGGGGCTGCCCTCAGCAGGAGGCAAAGCACAGCCACACCCCGGACTCCCTCCTGGGTGAGGCTGGGTGCGCCTCTAGGCACGTCGCAGGGAAGCTCGGGCATCTGCCTTTGGGCCGTCTCTCCTTCAGCTTCCCTCCCCAGGGGCACAGGAGTCCGTAAGGCCCTGCCCACAGCCCCAACGTCCTTACACCACATGGGAACCCCCTACAAAGCACCGAAGCTGGAACCTCAGAGGGGACGGCTTAGGTGACTGTGGGGCATGTGGAGTCAGGGGACCTGGGTCCGAGTGCCGGCTCTGCTGACAATGAGCAGGAGGAGTAAGGCTGCTCACACCGGCCTCTTCAAGTTCTGTTTTCTCACTGAAGTGATCCGCCAGGGAGAACAAATGGAGGAGCAGAGACCCCCCCCCCGCCCCCCCCCAACACCCCCCCCCCCCGGCCGCAGCAGCGGGGAAGGAGGAGAGGCAGGGCCCTTCCTGCACTTGGCATGCAGGCACCGAGGAGGCACCTGCCTGTGAGGCTCTGGGTGCTGGGTGACAGCGTGACTACAACAGAGACCCCGCCCCTCCGTGGCTCACCCTCTAAAGCAGGGTCGGCAAAGGTTTCCAGTGAAGAGCTGAGCGGAGAGCTGAGCGTAACTATTTAAAGCTTCCCGGGTCACGTGGTTCCTGTTGCAAGTACTCAGCCCTACTGTTGATGGGCGCAGACAATGAGCAAATGAGTAAGCTCGGCTGTGTTTGAATAAACTCATTTGCAGAAACAGGTGGTGGCCGGGCTGGGCGTGTGGGCTGCAGTTGCGTCTGCTCAGGGGACCCAGGCTGGAGAAGGAGCTGCTCTGTCTCTATGGTGGAGCCAGTTCCCGCCCAAAGAACGGAACCTCACCCTCTGGGAGCTCAGGGTCTTGGAAAAGCAGCAGGTTCCAGCTCAGGGCTTGCTCTCTACCCTTCTCTCTCCTTTGCTCAACGCTTTCCTCCTTTCTACGAGCTTCACAAAGGGGCCTGGGGCCTCCTTCTCCAAATCCCTTGGAGCCCAAGGCTTTCCTTCTCCACAGCGGCTGCTCAGCCCCCACAAAGGGCTAAGGGGCTGGAAAATCAGCTCCCCACATCCTCTTCTCCTGTGTTCTGTGGCCCCACCTTCTAATCCTTGCCTGGCAGGGAGCTTCCTCTGCCTTCCTAACTATGGCCAAGATTCACCTCCTCCAGGATGCCCACCCAGGTTGAGTCTCCTGGATTGGGTCTTTCCTGTATCTGGGTCATTCTGAATCAGTTTACAGTGGCACTTGTTTTCTAATTTTATGGATGCCCCATCTCACCTATTAGACAACTTGTTCTCATTAGGGTGAGGGCAATATCTAGGCCAGCCAACAGTCAGCCACCCGCAGACAGGCGAGCACAGCCAAGAAAACAGAATCACCTAGTTCGTCACTTCAGATATGTGAGCAAAAAGTGCATATTGTTGTAAACACAGAGACTGTGACTATTTGTTATGCAGCATTACTGTGGCAATAGGTAACTGACATATGTTTGGTTAAGAATTTGGACAGTAGAGTTCAATTGCCTGGGATCAGCTTCTGGCTCCACCATATACTAGATGTGTGACCTGGAGCAAGTTACCTAGCCTCCCTGACCCTCAGTCTCTTCCTCTATTAAGTGGGGTAATAACAGCTCAGTGTACTCCAGACCCACCTGGGGGCTGAGGAATCACTCCGCAATCACCCACATCTATAGGATGATGTGAAGATTAAATGAGATAGTTTGTGTAGAAGTGCTTAGAACACATAGCAAGTGGTTGTTAAAAATATTATTGCTGTTCGAGGGCTGACCAGAGCCTGCGAGGATAAATTCCTCGGTCATTCCCACCTCTGCACAGTCTGATTAAAAAAACAACAACTCCCACCCCTGTCACTCCTGGCTCCATCACTGTTTCATTAAATCACTGACAATTCTTTCCTCAGGGGCCACCTCCAAGCTCTTAATCTCTGTGGCTCCGAAGAAAAACCTGCAGAAGAAAATGCAGGGGAAGATCCAGGACCTTGGACAGAGCCCTCCACGGGCACTCCGGAAAGGAGCCGGCTTGCCTGGGAAAGGCGCACTTCTGTTTGGAGACCCCTGGCTGTGTGGACCTGGTGCCAGAAATCCGCGTGAGGAGCGGAGAATTCAGCTGGCGGCGCTGCGTGGGGGAAAGGCAGCCTGTGGATGTCAGGCAGGGGGGAGGCCTTCCTTCCAGCTGCCTGGTGGGCACAGACATCCGCCTGGAAACGGGTGATGAGGCGGCGGCGTATTAAAAAGAAGAGTCAGCAGCACCTGAAGAAGGGGCTGACCAAGGGTGAGGGGATGCTGAGCGCATGCATACGTGTGTATGTGCATGTGCGTGCGTGTGTGCATGTGTGAGTGTATGTTTATGCACATGTGCGTGTGTGTGCGTGCGTGCATGGGAGTGTGTGTGTGCGCGTGCATGTGGCATGGCAAGAATATGCACCTGGGTAAGTGTGGATTTACGTGCACATGTGAGTGAGAGGGCAGCTGGGGAATCAACGGTTTTCCAAGAGCAGAGTCTTGCAGGAGGCACACAGCAGACAGAGGGGAGAACCTAACAGGAACAGTCCCACCACCGTCCACACCCGGGATCTGCAGCCCGATGGCCTCATTCTCCTCGGAAGGTGGTGTGGAGCTCGCTCAGTGTACTCCAGACCCACCCGGGGGCCGAGGAATCGCTCCGCAATCACCCACGTCGATATTTCTGCAGCGAAACGTCTGGATAGTAACACTAAGTGAGATCAATACACACCATAAATAACCTCCCATTGGCTCAGGCTGGGTTTTGCCTCCAAGTCAGTTCGAGTCAGGTCCAGTGTGGCCAGCAAATAAATTATATTAAAAAAATTCCTTTCAATTTTCAGACCCCTTTGGGTTTCCGGGCTGCAGGTAGGGGTTGTGGGCCGGAGAAAATAGAGTAAGAATGATGAGCGCAGGCAATGACCTCTGCCACCGCTGCCATGTGTGGGTGTCCACCATGCGGTCGGCCCTGCTCATAGGTCGGCCGGAATGTCCACCAGGACCTTAAGAAGCGGGCACGGCCTTTTCCGTTCTGCAGAGAAGGAGAAAGGGCGGGTTGCCAAGGTTACAGGAATACCTAAGTCCCCACAACAGGTAAAAAGAAGCAGGAGCATAAAAGAGGCAAATTGCATTCAGAGAATCATCTGGAATAAAGTGCTAAAGTGCTAGGAAGAGAGAGGCTTAGCTTAAACTCAATGGTCCAGAGCTGCATCTGCACCTGCCGGTCGGTATGTTTCCGTTTATATGTGGAATAAGGGAATGAGGGGGTGTTGATGACCACTGACCCTGTGCCCAGGGGCTTCCTATCATGATGTCCTCCCAGAAAACAGGGGCAGCATACGGACCCCTGCTCTGGTCTCACTGTGTCCACACACCCCCACCCCCATTCACAGCTGCAGAAACGGAGGCTCATGCACAGTGACTTGCCGGAGGGCACACGTTGTCTTGGCATGACAAGAATCACAGTGTTCAAATGCGCCCCACGTTCGATATTCTTAACAATAACTATCAGCAATATTGTTAACACAAGTTGGGCACTTACTCTACACCAGGCCTACTTCTGTGTCCTTACGTGCAGGATCCCATTTCATGGAAATGGTGGGTGCTGGGTTGGAAACAGGCCTGCTAAAAGGGTTCATGCATGCTTGGCTTCCTGCTGCTGGGTTTGCACGGGAGGCGGGTGATGTGGGAGACACATCAGAGATAAGAGACCCCCTGGGAGACAATAGGAGAGGGCAGGGCAGGACCCTCCCCTGGCCCCGGGGGAGGCAGGTGATGCAGCTTCCTGGGAATCTAAGATAATAAGCAAGGAAAACAATCACTTGATTGAAACGAATGGAAGAAGACTTGGCCTCCCTCTGTCAGAGGAAGCCGTTAAGGGGTTTTATTTTATTTTTGGCCCTAATAATATTACCATCTCCAGGCTGGTTATTATCTGTCACTTTCCAGGGAAGATTGAAAAGAAAATAGTTTTATCCCAGGCAATTGCAAACCGCTCCATTTGATGAGTTGCTGTTCCCACTTAGAAATTACATGCACCAGTGTCAGGTGACCGGGCCCGGCTGGGTGGCTTTCGCTGGTTACAGGAGAGAGGGGAGTGGAGTTCTCAAAACGCAGTGTGTGTGAGAGTTACCGGGGGAGGGAGGTGGGCACGCAGCAAGGACACACATCCCAGCCTGCACAGCAGAGCCCCCGCCCTGGCAGACCCGGGAGTCTGGCCTTAGTAAGCTCCCTCCTGCGGCTGCGGCCCGCGGCTGCATGGTTGGGAAGGCTGCCCTGGCGTCTGCCAAGCCCGCTTGGCTGGGGACGTGGATGGTTCTGAGGGACTGACAACACGAAGAGGCAGACATGTCGGAGCAGGAGAGGATCTCAGAAAGAACCCGGTAAATCCACATCACAGACCGACACTGGAGCCCCAAGGCCCCACGGCAGCTTAGAGCTGGAGCCCACTCTGGTTCCCTGCCCCGTGATGTCTAATGGAGATGGGGGGGAGGGCAGGCAGACCCCCAGACCCTTCCCTCTCCTTCCTCAGGTTCGCTTCATGGGAACCTTCACAAACGACGCCAGAAGGAAGATGGGGAAAGCGCAGCCTATATTCTAAGTTAGTGATGGCGAACCTTTAGAGCTCGGCGTGTCAGCATTTTGAAAAACCCTAACTTAACTCTGGTGCCGTGTCACATATAGAAATTTTTTGATATTTGCAACCATAGTAAAACAAAGAATTATATTTTTGATATTTATTTTATATATTTAAATGCCATTTAACAAAGAAAAATCAACCAAAAAAATGAGTTCGCGTGTCACCTCTGACATGCGTGTCCTAGGTTCGCCATCACTGTTCTAAGGCAATGGTGGGGAGCCTTTTTCCTGCCCAGGGCCATTTGGATATTTATAACATCATTCGAGGGCCATACAAAATCATCAACGGAAACATGAGCCTGCTATATTTGGTCACACATTTAATTAACTCACCCTAGTGCCTTGGCAGGGCCAGACCCAATGATCCCTGGGCCTTATACGGCCCGTGGGCTGGATGTCCCCACCCCTGTTAAATGCTCCTGTGTATCGTGCTGCTTAATTGTGACACGATCCCCTGGAGTAGGCGCCGTGGCCAGCTGCTTCCTATGGGGAAGGAGCCAGGCGGGCTGAGGTCAGCTTGCCCCGCTCACCCACCCTGGTGTTCCGGCAGGCTCTCCCCTGGACGGATCAGCACGTGAGAACTATGAGTCCACGTTAGGATGCCTCTGGCCTGAAGGCAAAGAGATGCCCCCAATCTTTTCACCTTGGCTCCACCTGCTGACCCCTCATCCCCACACCTTCCCTCCTGCAGGCGACCCCGGTCATTGCATGTGGCCCAGGCCATGCTAGCCAAGACCAGGATGGGTTCCTGTGGCAATTGTATGACAGTTATCAGGATGAAGCAGGTGCCTGCCAGCACCTCTCGGCCTCTTGGTTCCTGACTGTCACTGGGCCCCAGGGCCAGCCACCTGGCCCTTCTCTGACATGGACAGAGGGTCATTTAAGAAAGGACGTTGGGCTTTAACTCCCCTGGGCCACCCTCAACGCCCCTCCTTCCTACCCTTTCTGCACCTTCCCTCCTCCTCTCCTCACTCCCCCAGCCCAGAGGAGAGGCAGCTGACATTAGTGAAGAACGTCCCAAGTGCCATGAGCCATATTAGAGGCTCCTCTTAACCCCCCCCCCCCTCCGCCCCCACATCGATAAGGTGGAAGGCTCCTATCCATTTGAGAAGAGAGGAAATGGAGGCTGAGATGAAGGGACCAAGGCTGACCATCTCGCCAGTGATGGAGCTGGCGTTTGGATCAAGGGCTGTCTGTCGCCAGAGTCTCTACATTGTCAGAGTGCCATCCTGCCCCACCGTGGGAGACTCGCTCTCCTTCCCCCGTGAGCCCCTCCACCTGAGTGTGAGCCCACCCTTGTCCACACCTGCCGGGGCCTTGGCCTTCAATTCCTCCCCACATGTCACCCCAAGCTCTTCCCATGTACTGGCTCCTTCTCTTCAGCCAATAAACATGTGTATAGCTCCCCATCCTAAAGACACACACACACACACACACACACACACACACACACACACACCTTGGACCTGCTCCCTCACAGTCCTGCCCTTTCTCTTCTTTATATGAACTGTCAAAAGAGAAGTCCCTACCCAGTGGCATGGCTGAAGGCGAGAGGTTCCAGGGAAGTGAAGATGGGATGAAGGCAGCTCAGGGAGGGACTTCATGGCCCCAAACCCATTGGCCTTTTTCAGACCTCTTCTCTGTCTTCTCAGGTCAACATGGATGATCATCTGATTTGTAAAAATCTCCTGGGCAGAGAGAAGAGGCCTGTGGGAAAGACACGCCTTCCTCTGGATTATTTTCCCACCCCCTTTCTGTGCCAAATTCCTGCAGGCTGTCATGTGTGGGCCCGCCACACAGTAGGCACTCAATAAAAGGCTCCCTGGCGTGGGCTTGGTGCCTCTGCCACACAGTAGGTAGCTGGTGTTTATTGATTGGAATTGAGGTCAGTGAGTTGGGCACTGGAGAAATTGGAACCAGGAGCTCTAGTTCCAGTCCCACCAACGACACCACATGTAACCTCTCTGAGTCTCATTCGCCTCCACTGTCCTGGGAAAAATGCCTGTTCTGGCTGCCTGGGGTGTTTCATTGGGGAAAAGTTAGATGACATGGAAATGTGCTTCACATACAAAGTGTAATGCATTGTGATTGCAAGGAGCTTTCATGCACGTTCTCTCCACTAACACAATCAGGAAGTTCTTCCTCAGGTCTAATTCCCATCCTGACTGCTGTGGCTTCCTGGTAGAGATCAGGAAACACAGGCGAATGCACCCCAAACTGGGATGGCACTATTGGTCAAAGAGAATGTGGAGATGAAAATAAAATGTGTGTCTTCTTGAGAAAATAGCTTCTTCTACTGTTAAGTGTAAAGAGTATAATTTGTTTGACTTGCCCCCATCCATCAGCTTATCACCGAGGGCCCAGTAACTCCAAGAGCAGAGGATTATGCAAATAAAAACCAGCTTTCAAGAAAGTGGGCTAATCCAATATTACCAAGAGGGATGAGTTTGAGAGGAAAAGGGGAAGCCACAGAGATGGGTGAGCTGTGGAGAGAGCGAGCCAGTTCCGGGCATGATATGAACAAAGAAGCTGGCTGGAGAGAGTGTCCTGGCTGGCACCTGGCCAGGTAGTAGGAAGGGGGATCTGGTCTCCATGTCCTTGATCGTCAGAGATGAAGGGAGAAGGAACAAAGCTGGTGGACAGAGAAAATCTTTATTGAATTATTTGTTGCTGGAACGGCCCCTCCTCTTTCCTGGAAATCTGGCCCAGTGCTGAGCGGCAGGTGTGCTATCAGAGGCTTGAAGCTTTCCCACATAAAGGCAAACCCAAATCCACCAGGTGGAGCTGATCACAGATTCAGAAAGTCAGACCAAGAAGGTTCCCCGCCCTTGGGAAATATGCGCGGAGCACAGGATGGTATCTGAGTGAGGCGTCATGGACAATGCTCAGAGATGGCTCCTGGTTGCCATGCGCCCAAGGCAGGCTCAGTTTCTTACTCTGTACACTTCTCCATCCACTTCCCTACAGTAGAACAAGCTGGAGAATGAATGGCCAGGGGTCTGGGCAGGGCCAGGCCTGTCATTTGCCCTGGAGTCACTGAATTTCACTTTTTATATTCAGAGGACCTATTACTTGACAAAGCATGAAGGTAGCATGGAGGAACTAACCTCTCCATTTCCCAGAAAGTCCAAGCCTCTAGTGGTTTTGAAAGCCCAGTGTAAGGAGAACAAGACTACTGTCTCAAAATAAGTGCTAAGTGGATTTGTGGATGGATGGATGGATGGATGGATGGATGGATGGATGGATGAGTAGATGGATGGATGGATGGATGGATGGATGGATGGATGAATAGATGAATAGATGTATGGATGAATAGATGAGTAGATGGATGGATAGATGGATGGATGGATGGATGGATGGATGGATGAATGGATGGATGGATAATTGATTAGTATATAGATGGATGGATGAATAGATGCATAGATGGATAGTTGAAAGAATGAACAAACACCTGAGTGATCATCATGCTCTAATGGATTCTAGGCATGAACAAAGCCTCTTTGGAAGATTCCAGAAGTTGGTCAGAGCCACCAGCCTGAGTAGTCTATGTCCAGGAGTAGTGCAGGCATTAGCCCATTTGGTGGTTGATAAGGAATTCCAAGACTACCAGCCACAACCTGAGAAAGCCAACTGACAGACATTCCTTTGGGAGTAACAGCTTCCAAAGGCACCTACTAGAATAGAAGGAAAGAAGACAGCTGATAAGAGGGAATGGGACGTAGACCAGGTCAGTTTAGGTGGTAGGTGGAGAGCTGGTGAGTGGGTAGACAGAGCCACATGTCCTTGGGAGGCTCAGAAAGAGGGAGATGGGGACCTGTGGGCCTCCAGTAAATATAAACCCCACCAACTTCACAACCCTGTACTCCTGACACTCCCCCCCCACACACACACACCTCTTCTCACACGTTTCAGCCCAGGACTTCAAAGTGGACACACTGGAGTCACTGGCCTGGCTTCTAGTCCACACTCTAGTACTTACTAGAATCATGAACTGGACTAAAGTGCCTAAAGCTCACTTTCTATATCTACAAAACGGTGACAATAATAGAACCTGTATCACAATTATTTGAAAGATTAGAGATAATTTATACAGTGCTTAGCGCAGTTCCTGGGACATAGAAATACCCCCAAAACATTACTGGTTACTCCCCATTAATCCTGCCTTTGCTCCTGCAGAGCTTCTCACCCAAGATGGCCCCTCCTTTCTCTCCACTTTCCCCTAACTTGACCTACCTTTCAAAGCCTAGTTTAAAGTCTGCCCCTTTCAAGAAACCTTCTTTGACCAACCTCGCTCCACTGTCTCCTTTCTCTCCACTGCTTTGTGAGCTCCTAAGGGCAGGGGCAACGTCAAGGAGTCCTTTGGCCTCTCCTTGGAGCCTTCAAGGCAGGAGGTGCCTCGTTACTGTAGACCATTGTCCGTGTCCGAGGAAGCTGAGATGGCTGTCTCAGGGCCTTCCTTGCCCGCACCTCCCCCGTGTCTCCTCTTCCAGATAAGATGCTAGTAATAAAGTCAAGTTGAACTGGCCTGTCCCTTTAATTGGTGCTTTGGCAAAGAAAAGATTCCCTGCTAAGTATTAAAAGGCTTTAAAATTCTCTTTATTGAACTACCTCTGAGAGCCCATGCTGGATCCCAGGGATGGCAGGATCCAGCCTGGAGGTTCCCTGGGCAGGACCACGAGAGATGAAGGGGGCCTTGCACCTCCTGAGAGGGCGATGGGCAGGAGCTAGAGACCTGGATCTGACCCACCCCCACTACGCAAGGGAGTTGGTGATCTCTCCCCTACAAATATGATCCAAGGCAAACAACAGAAGCCCATTTAAGGACACGCGGGTGCCAGGAAAGAGTGCAGCCCCTCCGGTGACTCAGGAGAGTTTGGGTTTGCTGTGGCCCCTTTGATCTCTGGCCATGGTGGTAAGGATGCTGAGTTCCATCCTGTGACAGAGGAATGTCAAGTCGCATGGACCCTACATGGTGAATGACGATGCCAGGAAAGGCCACCTGCTTCTCAGGGAGAAGGGAAGCCTTCATTAGAGTGAGTTCTCAGACTTGTCCTGGTCCTGCAGGAGCTTTGACCACATGGTACAGAGTCAGCACCCGGGGGCATGGGAGGGGTGTGGTGGAAGGTGGCTTGGAAGTTCCTCCCAGTCATTACCCCCATGGGCTGAGACCCTCCTAGGTGTCGGGCTCAGAGCTTGGGGCTTTTACCTACACCATTCAGTCCTCATAACAATTGCGTGAGGCCAGCATCATTAGACCCCTTGTCTGAAAAAGAAGTCTAACGTTCAGAGAGGTTAAGTAGCTGACTCAAGATGTAACAGTGGAGAAATAGCGGAGGTGGGATTGGAACCCTGACCTTTCTCAGGCTGCATACTTTCTCAAGAGCATGGAGACATGAAAGAGAGCAGCAGGTTGGGTGAGCAAGCCCAGTCACCCTCTTCTCCCTCCCTCCCCATCCACTCAGATCTCACCAGAGGTGACCAGGAGAGGGACTTTGCCTGAGGAACTTCCCCAGTGGTTTGTCATCTTGGACTTGCTGGGGAAGGAGAAAACCAGAAGGTATTTGATGGCATAGAGACCTGGGGTATGCAGACCTGGGCCCAGGCTCTGGTGGCCTAGTGACCACCTCAACGACTGGGGCAAGTCCATAGCCTTCTCTAGGCCATGCTTTCCACCTGGACTGGGATGTCTCAAAAAGCTGTCCCAAGGCTAAAGCTCCAAGAACTTATGACCATGTCAGAGAACATAGTATGACCTTGGTCAGAGAACATCTCAGCCTGTTGACCTTATGGAATCAGAGCAAAGGCCTTTGGGGAATTTGACTTCATCCTGCAAAGGGGAATTTAAATGTTTTAATTGTAAGGGATTACAAGAGGGGTGATCACTTAATGAGGCCTCCTGGGCAGGCATAATACCAGGTGTTGTATGACTGTTACGACTCTGTCCACTTCTCTGCATCCCCATTGCCACCACCCATGGCTAGGCCACCACATCCTGCATCTAGAAGACTGCAGGAGCCTCCTGTCTCTTTCCCTACTCTGCTTCTGTCCCTAGCAGGGAGGGTGCTGGGTGATCACTAAATCTCATTTTGTTATCTTTTTCCAGGACACTCAGTAAAACTACATTTCCCAGCCTCCCTTGAAATTGCAGCCAGGTGGTGGCATTCTGGGTAACAGAATATGAGCAGAATAACCTAAGTTACTCCCATAAAAGCTATCCCATGACTTTCTTGCTTTTGTACCCTTCAGGTGGTAACCATGCATGTTGACGGGATAGAACCATAAGATGAAATGAGCCTGGATCCCTGAGTCACCTCATGGAGGAGAGCTGTCCTCGATGACCCATATCCAACTTTTTGTGAGCAAGAAGCAAACCTTTCTTGCCTCAAGCCACTGGGCTTTGGGGGTTATTTTGTTAATGCAGCACAACCTAGGCTATCCTGACTCATACACTCACCCAAGTCCAGGTAGAAGAGGGTAAAGGGGGGATAAATGGTGATTGGGGATAAAGGGAGGAGACTTGACTTGGGGTGTGAACACAATACAATATGCAGATGATTTATTATAGAATTGTACTCCTGAAACCTATATAATTTTATTAACCAACTGAACTGAGAAAGGAGGAAGAGAGTGCAGGAGAGGGAGATAGGGAGAGAGAGCAAGAGAGAGAGAGATCAAGAGAGAGAGAAAGAAAGAGAGAGAGACATGTTCAGAGCCAGCGCCAGAGCGATGGTGCTGTGAGCACGGGGCATCCGCAGGTCCCTCTGCAGTGAGGGGAGGAGAGCAGATCGTCTCACGGACCAGCAGGCAGAGATGTGCCCAGGCTTCCCTGGTGACAGGAAAGGAGTCTGAGGACACACATGTGTCGGTGAGTGTGGTCGGAGCCAGGACCTGGGTGGATTCTGATGGTCCAGCTCCCACACCAGTGGGTTTCCATCGCCATGCCAACTGCCCAACCCCTCCCCTGGACCAGGGACCAGGGAGGTTGAGGGGCACAGAATGTGGAGAGATGCCACTAGCATCAAACTGGGCTTGGGTTTTGGAGTGGCAACCTAACTGTACCGGCCAAGTTCTCCAAGCTGGGAGAAGCTGCCCGGATACCCATGCTGCTTGGCACCAAGGCCACCCCTGCCTGGCCCACTTTTCCATCTCCCTCTCTTCTCCATCTGGTAAAGGCACCCACACCTCCAGGCCACCTCCTTTCTAAGACTTCTTCATTACCCTCCCTCCCCCTGCCCTCAGTATTTTGATCCCTCTGCCGGGCATCTGGCAGGCCCCTGGCCACTAACCCATCCCCTGCACTCCATCCCCCACTGCCAGTTCCCGATCTCGGGCCACCTGGGTTGCTGCAGCAGCCTCCATTCTACACGCCATGGCCTCCCTAACCTCCACCCAATCTTGGTTCATTGACCTCACAGCAGCCAAGGACAAGACAGACTGTGCCCGCTGCTCCTCTGTGTAAAAATGGGTTCCCCTTTGCTCTCAGGGTTAAGTTTTTCGAGCATTTTATCAAGATGGATACCGGATCGAGGCCCCACTCAATGTCCACTGCTTTCTGCTTCTCCTCCTCTCCCTGTCTTGGCCCCAACAGACGGCCACTTTAGTTTCCGGGGCGCCACACTTTCTCTCATTTTAGAAGGTCTGCCCAGACTAGGCAGGCTCTCTTCATCCTCCGAACCTTCGCTCACACTTTCCCGCCTTGGGAAGCCGACCCTGACCACCCAGGTCTGGGTTGGGGTCTATGCCATGGACCCTCCCCATCGTTTGTCAGGTTCTGGTCCATGCCCTCGGCATGCCCAGTAGTATGTCAGCTCCCTGGGAGCAGAGAGGACCTGTCTGTCTAGCTCTTGCTGTATCCCCAGCATCTGGTGCGGAGCCTGGCACCCCGTAGCTGCCCAGGAAATATTGGTTAAGGAAATGAATGACTTGGGGATGGCGGGTAAATGAACAGTTTCACTCGGAGCACCTGACACAGGAGAGCACGCCATGGAGCCTCTCCCAACCATGTCTGACCAATATCTGTGTCCCGAGGCCCGTGGCAGGCGAGAGCGAGCAGACTGAATGCATCTCTCAAGGCCCCACGAGGAGCTGCCCGCCTGCGTTGGAGGCGTTTTGCAGCCTCTGCCCCTGCCCCTGACCCAGAAAGCCTCACAGCACGCTGCCCGGCCCTAATGGAAAATCCCTAGCACTGCTCTCCCTCAGAGGCCGCTAGAAGTCACGCCTCAGAGTTGGGCAGCGCCACGGAAATCGGCCTCCGACGGGCTGCCGAAAGCTCTACGTGGCGTGAAGCTTGGAGATGTACCGAGGGGTTAATCCCAGCAGCTTGAAGTGAGTTGCAGTGTCTCACTTAAAGCCCAGTCCGCCCGCATGCTGGCCTCACAGCTTGACAGACGGAGGAAGGACAAAGGAGGAGGAGAGCAGTCTTCGCTCTCGGGATCTATAATCCCACTGGGTGCGCCTCTCCCTGGACATCTCCACGCTGTGCAGCACTCTATCCTGGCCTTTTCATCGAAGGTCACTACTTTAGTCATGCTTATTGCTAAAAATGAGGGGTGGGGAGCTGGAGCATGGGAGGACTACTTCT
>NW_005871874.1:64052-65226 GCF_000147115.1 Myotis lucifugus
TGGAAGACCCTGAAGCCCCAGCTGCCGGGGGTTTGGAAATCCCAATTTCTTTCAAACTTCCCAAACTGTATGCTCTTTGACCACGTGACTGCCTGTCTGTACCTCAAGTCTCCTCATTTATAAAAATGGGAACAACGATGGGAAGCTACCCCACAAGGCTTCCATGAGGATTCAATGAAGCCGGTCTATGTGGAGCGCTTTACACGGTGTCTGGCCTATCGTCGGTGCTCAGGATGAGCTTGTATTATTACTGATATTGCTGTTCTGTGGCTGACACCGTGGGAAGCACTTGCCGGAATGAGCTCATTCTACCCCCACGAGGCCCCCAGGAGGATGCTGTTTCCCTCATTTGCCGGATGAGAGAGCAGAGGCTTTGAGCCCGGGACCTGCCAGGACCCATGGGCTCTCGGGCTGGAGGACTCTTGTTCTTGCTCTCACCTCCCGTGCCCCTCCCTGCCAAGCGCTCTGGCAGCTCCCACTCAAAGGACGGTGCCCCTTCCCTGCCACCGCTGGGATGACAGACAGGCAGGAGGTGAGGCTATGGCAGCGGGTCCCAGGGTGGGTGTGGGCGGCCCCGAAGAGGAAGGGGACGCACAGTCCTGGGTCTGGAAGCCTGACCAGGGCCAGCTCCATCCTGGGGTCCTCACGGCCGCAGCCCCTGGGAACTGGAAGATTCACAGCCATGGACCGTCTCAAGGGAGCCAGGAAACAGCCCCAGCGGGGCTCAAGTCAGAAGGACCCAGCTTGGGACTCCGGCCCTGCATTTTGGGGAAGTCCGGTCACATACCCGAGCCTCAGTTTCCCCGTATGTATGATGGAACTGCTCACAGTGCCTGGTGTGGCTCAATGGTCAGGGAGGATTCCCTCTCTCCTCCTTGAGTCCCCAGCAGCTTCCCAACTCAGCCACAGCTGCTGATGAGTTCCCCACAGTCTCTGAGAGCCAGGGTGGGGGCAGAGCCGGGGCTGCCAGGGACCCCAGGAGGCTCTCAGGCCTGGGTTTCTGTGGGCAGGGCAGCTCTGGGGCCACCAGGACACGCTAGACAGGCTGCCGCAAACCCACACAGCCGTTTGGTGTGAATCAGTAAAGGGCGTCCGAAACCTGGGACGTGGAGATTAGAGCACCGCTGAGTCAGCCCCCTTCCCTCTCTGTCGAGCACCCGGGCACTGCATCGCT
>NW_005871874.1:65703-67708 GCF_000147115.1 Myotis lucifugus
CCCCACAAAACTAGAACTGAAGCATTAGCTCCTTTTTTAGTCCAAGCAAGTATCAGATTCAAGGGCAAAAAGGGGGACAGAGAGCTGGACAGTTCAAGGTCAGCTGTTCGTGTCAGGGCGTTTAGCTTCACTTTTACTTCGACAAGTGACCGGTGCCTCTCAGGATGCATCTTTGGTCCTGGTTTCCCCTTAGGGTCAAGGTTAATTGCTCCTGCCCCCCAAAGGGAAGACCCATCAGCTGGGAGGTGGCCTGGCCCCAGGGTTAATGGCGTTTGAATCCCAATCAGAATCTAAGTGGCTTTGGGGCCTGGAGGGATTTCTTCCCCTTCTCAGGCCTCTGTTCTCAGTGTATCGGCAGAGGAGGGTACCCCAACTACCCCATCCTCCGAACAGCCACGGGAGTACTCAGGAAGCAGAACCTGGCTCAGTGCCTGGCACTTAGTAGGTACTCAGCCCACGCTTGTTCATTACTCCTGCCCCTGCAGTGCCGATCCAAAAGATGGATGAGAGAAAGATGTTCTCTCAGGAAGACTGAACGCCCAGACAATACAAGGAAAGCCACCACGAGCTTATTAAATGAATCCATCTAATTTGTAGGATGCAAGATAAAGCCACCAAAAAAATCAATTGCATTGCATTCTTACGTCCCAGAGACCCACAGAAAATCCAATGAAAAAGATTCCATTTATAAGAATAAAAAATAAGTACTTGAGCATTCCTTTTATTTGGGACACAATATGTTTGCTGAAAGAAATTATGAAATCCCATTGGAGGATCAATATTAGGGAAATCATGAACATAATTCATTACTTTAGTAAATTAAAGGAGAAAAACCATATGATTACTTCAATAGATTCTTAAAAAGCATTTAATTAATTTTTATTTATAAAAACTCTAGGTGAAATTGGAATAGAAGTAAACTCCCTTTACATGAAAAATATGTATCTATCAGAAACTGGCAATAAATAGCACAGGCTGTGTTTAAATAAAAGCAATCCTAGACAAAAAGAAATAAGACAGGGAAACATTTTATAAGTATTCCGGAAGTTTCAGGCAATGGAATAAGGCAAGAATTTATAGTAAGTTCAATAAGTAATAATGGCACCAACAGTGCCAGGCACTGTTCTAAATTCTTATATAAGATCAGAAAACTGGGATACAGAGAGGTTAAGTAACTTGCCCAAAGTCACACAGCTTCCAAGTGGCAAAGCTAGAACTTGAATCCAAGTGATCTGATTGCTTGCAATATGAGCTTTTATACATTCTGAGATGCTCAGGTGTTAGATGAGAACAGTTATCATTATTTGCAGATACTATCATTGCATCACATGAAAAACCAAAGACTGAAATTTTAAAATGTACTAGAACTGGCACATTGTCAGTAAGACGTCTGCATAGAAGACAACATGAGACTATCACCAGTTTCCTCTCCTCCACTAGGGAAGAACCTCGACCGCAGCCCCTAGCACCCTGCCTGGGACATGGCAGGCTCCCGGTAACTACTTGGTGAAAGATGAATCGATAGAGAAGGCAGCATCCTTGGCAAGACCCAAATAGTCCAACAACACAGCTGGGTTTCTTTGAGGATCTCCTGAGGGACTTCCCTCCAGCTCCAGCTGGTCCCCCTCCAGCACGCGCCCCTGCTGCAGAGGAAGGAAGGCCCCGGCCATCCTTGCAACAACCCATGCAAACCAGTGACCCTTCCCTGTCCCGACAGGAGCTAGCTCCGTGCATGAAGGAGCGAGGGCATGGCCTGGAGCCCTCGCCAAGCCCGAGCCCACTCACTCAGGCGGCTGCTCTTCTCTCTGTCTCCAAGAAGGCCTGTGTGATTTCATATTCATCGAGTAAACAGGGTGAAAGGGGGATGTTTAAACCACTTAAAGAAATAAACAGCTTTCCAACACCTTCAATTATTTTGGAAGCACCTGCTCACGTATAATTAATGTGCCAATTAAAATGATTATTATAACCGTTAAAGCAGTCCCCTAGACCACTACTTGACAAC
>NW_005871874.1:68007-97834 GCF_000147115.1 Myotis lucifugus
TGTGGTGTGTGAGTGTGTGTGTGTGTGTGTGTGTGTGGTGTGTGGTGTGTGTGTGGTGTGTGTGTGTGTGGTGTGTGTGTGTGTGTGGTGTGTGAGTGTGTGTGTGTGTGTTGTGTGTGTGTGTGTGGTGTGTGTGTTGTGTGTGTGTGTGTGGTGTGCGTGTGTGCATGTGGTGTGTGTGTGTGTGTGTGTGTAGCATGGGAGGGGAGGCCCTGTCCCCCCACCCGTCTGCTCTGCGTGTTCCTGGGCTAGGTGAGCCCTGCCACCCATGTCTTCTCTGCGGTGGAGCTGTTTTCCCTCTGGCCGCCCTTTGACGTGACAGCCTCTGGATCTGGAACACTGTTCCTGCCGACAGGTGGCCCTGGCTGTGTGATAATGAGGACAGCCCACCCTGGCGGCCCTCTCTCCCTCTCACCTGTGGCAGAGGCTGCGGAGCCGCCCAAAGGGGGACCCAGAGGGCCCCTGTCGGTTCTGGGGACCAGGCTGGAGGCTGAGGTCGGGCTGTGAGGGGGAGTCAGATGGGCTGATGTACAAATCTGGCTCCACGTTACTGTCTGTGAGGCTTGGAGCCAGTTCCTTCACCTCTCTGAGCCTCAGTGTGCCCAGCTCTAAAATGTATCAAATGGCCTCTGTGGGCATTCCAGGAGGTGATTTGTCACATCCTGACCCAGCCCCTGACCCACACTACAGGGACGGCATTAACAATGATTACGAGGAAGAGACAGGCTCCCCAAGCCAGCCCTTCCGAGGAGTGGGCCCTGGGCTGCCTGTCACTCAGAGGAAATCCCTCCCACCCCTCAGTGACACTGACAGCCTTCAAACGAGCCTCACATCTAGATCATTGGAGTCGGACAGCAGGGTCCAAAGTATGGCCTGACCATACCCTAGAACAGCCGTGGGCAAACTACGGCCCGCGGGCTGGATCCGGCCCGTTTGAAATGAATAAAACTAAAAAAAAAAAAAAGACCGTACCCTTTTATGTAATGATGTTTACTTTGAATTTATATTAGTTCACACAAACACTCCATCCATGCTTTTGTTCCGGCCCTCCGGTCCAGTTTAAGAGCCCATTGTGGCCCTTGAGTCAAAAAGTTTGCCCACCCCCTGCCCTAGAAGCAGAACTTACAGCAATAGCTTCCCCCACCCCCCGACCTCGGTTTCCCTGGCTCTAAAATGAGAAGAACGGTGTTCAATTTGCAGGGCCCTTTTGGGGTCCTGGTGCCCACGCTTGATATGGGGCTAGCCTAGTTGGCTGGATGCCCCATCCCTACCTCGCCATGTCATCGCTGGGCAGCTGGGCGAGCTGCAGCATAGAATTCCAGAACTGACATGGACAGTCACCCTGCCCTGGGCTCCCTTGGGCTAAGGGCCACACGTCCTTTCTATTGTGTTTGTGACCGTGGCTTCGACACCCTCAGCCGTCCCCAAGACACCCCATCCATTGCTGAAAAGCTTTAGTTGTGAGAAAATTCTTTACCTCGTCAACTAAGAGTTTACTTCTACGTCCCTCACAACCACATAAGATACTCTTCATTCATTCATTCATTCATTCATTTTCTAGGCTATGTGTTCAGACACAAAGACTAACAGGACTCCTGGTCCTTACCAACAGGAGGCTTGCATTCTGGGAGAGACATTCCACTGTTACAATCTTGCCCTGGCGTGAGCTCTTGGCTAGCAAACAGCCTTCCAAAATTTTAAGGAAGCATTTATTTAACAACCTTTCATGCCATACTTGTTCCCCTGCCCAACTACAAGCTCCATAAAAGCAAGGCCAGGTTGTTCTTATTCAGTTCTCTATTCCCAGCGGTTAGCACATAGTAGGTGCTCAAGAAATAGCTGCTGCATTCGTGGGCCCACAAGCCCAGTGTGTGAAGGCATAGGGTAGAGTCCTGAATGTTTTGAGCATGTTCTGAGCAGCTAAGTCAGCCTGGGTCATGGCAGTTGCCTGAGGGAGAAGGTGGAGGGGGGGGAAGGATGGGAAAGGTCTCTGGGGGTGACACCACAGCTGACCTTGGAGGGCAAGTCAGAGTTCAACAGGTGGAGGGGGCAGGGGTGGGGCAGGCAGGGGCAGCAGCACCTGCATCTGCATGGAGGTGGGAAAGAGGGTTGGCAGTTCTGAGAACTGCAAATAGGCCATTCGAGTGGTGAGCCATTTGGGAATGTGGTCAAAAAACAAGATTGAAGCAATCAAGAGGGATCTTGTATGCTGGGCCAGTGACCTTGAACTTGGTCCTAAGGTGATGGGAGCTCTTGTAAAGGGTGGTGTGGTCTTGGTGCGATAAGATGTGTGCTCTTTAGAAAAGCACCAGGCTGTGCCCGTCTGCAGCGGGGGGGACGGTGCCTGCCCCGTGGACATCGCCGAGTGTCCTGGAGAGGGGGACACGGTCATGCTCCCTATGAGGACAACACACGCAGAAAGTAGAGACAGAAGGAGGAGGAAGGGCTTGGGAGGGAGGAGGGTTCTGAGCCGGTCTTCGGGGAAACATCCCTCATTTCAGGCTTGTTATTTTATTTCGTCGGCGTGCTGGAGTGGAAGTTCACCTTAAATCCCCCTCTGACAAGTTAAGTCAGCCCCTTGTCATTTAAGCCCGGCAGGGCTAAGGCAGGCAGTCGTCTGGAAATCACACCCTGGGCTTAATATAGCTCCGAGTCCACTGGCTCACAGGCCCCCGCAGCAATTCAAGCACCTCCATCCCGATGAGCTGTCCAAGCTCCCCCTTGGGAATGCCCTGTCGGGGAAGCACCAGCCTCTTCCCCCAGCCCGGGGTCCTGGGGAGGGGGAGGGGGGAGGGAAGGAGGGGGGGAGGTGGGCTGCAAGGCGGGAAAGAGACAGCATGTTCTATAGAGACCACCTTATGTCACCCTTTTACAGAACGGATGAAGATCCTGAGGCTCAGAGAGGGGCAGTGATGTGCTCAAGGTCACACAGCACGACCTTTGGCCCCCAGCCCCTGCTCTTCTTCCTCTGTGCACTTGGCAAGTGAGGACAAACTCCCCGGACGAGATAAGTCATTTACCTTCTCCAGCGGCAAGTCTACTATCCAATGGGACCACTTATTCCTGGCGGAGTCCACCTGTGGCCCAACAGAACCTCTGGTCATCCGGGTGTCCACGACAACGGCTGGCACCTCGACTCAACAATTTGGGAGCCGAGGGTTGGTATCAGGCCCATATGAGGCCTCCGGGCAGAGAAACGGTGTCATTGCCGGTAGCAGAAACCTGATGCTAGTTCCCCCAAAAGGATGGGTTTCTCTGGTCCGAATGCCCCCCATGTGCCAGGGAGAGCGATGGTGGGCTGATAGAGCAAGCCTTCCCTTTCTTCCCACCTTATCTCCTTTTCCCGGCCCGGGCACATCCCTGTGGACTGTCCTATGGCACCTGGACCGAGTCTAATCATTCCCCACACCCACTGCTCTCCCCACCTAAGGCTGCCGGCAGCACCAGCTCCCTGGACAGCTCAGGTCCCACAGGCTTTCTGATGGTGCCGCAGCCCTTGGTCTCCTAGTCAGTGGTCGACAAACTCATCAGTCAACAGAGCCAAATATCAACAGTACAACGATTGACATTTCTTTTGAGAGCCAAGTTTTTTAAACTTAAACTATATAGGTAGGCACATTGTTATTAACTTAATTAGGGTATTCCTAAGGCTTAGGAAGAGCCACACTCAAGGGGCCAAAGAGCCGCATGTGTCTCGAGAGCCGCAGTTTGCTGACCAAGGTCCTAGGTGCATCCTGAGTATGGACTGTGATGACCCGAAGGTGGAGACCATGACGCCCGCACACTCAGACACCTGGGCACCTGCTGCTGCCGCTCTTGAACTTCTCAGGGGCTCACAGACCCTTTGGAGAATCTTCAGCTCCTCCCCGCCCCCACCAAATGCACACAACATAGTGGACTCATTTCCTGGGTTTCAAGCACCCCCAGAGCCTATCCACCTATGTCTTAGGCATCCAGAGACCCCACATAAGGACCATGGCCAGGGCTTGCCGGCACCAGGGCCCTCACTGCAGAAGCAGATAAATAAGTCAGCCACGGACATAAAGACAAGATGGATAAGTGAATCCAGGTGATGGCTCTCTAATCGAAGGACGTACAACACGCTGGGGGAAGACAGCAGGAGGATCTCTTCATTCTGTCTCGGTGAGCCAGGTCAGAGGCCTCCGCAGAGGAGAGAATGAGTAAGACCGGGCCAGGCGGGAAAGAGGGTGAAGTAATGCAGGCGAAGGCTACCTCCCCAGCGCGCGTGGTGATGAAACGACTTGTCTGCCAAGCGCATCCTTTGCTTGACACAAACCCCTGTGAGATGCGTAGGGGAAGTCGATCAAGCCCATCGGCCTGATGAGGAAACGGATCTTTACTGCTTAATGGCACCTGGCTGGACCGGAACCTCCGCCCTCGGGGGAGGTGAGCCCACTGATCTTTACATCCCTGGGTACCGTGCTCAGCACCGAGCAGGGCCTCCGGAAGGCTGTGTGAACGGCTGGGGTCCAGAGGCCACTGAGTGCATTGGACGGTAGAGCTGAGATCTCTATCTGCAAAGATTTGTCCGGAAGTTCAAGGTCAAATCCCCTTAATAGTCAAAACCTCGAGGCCAGGCTTCCTTCAGTTCACTCCAGCTCCTGTCCCTCCTAACTCCAAAAAGGCTACTCTTGTCCAGGTCCCCAGAGGGCACTGTGTTGCCAAAGTCACGGTCATTTCTCCTTTCTTGTCTTAACTCGCTGCAGCACTGGGCAGGGCTGACTATTCTCCCCTGGGGTCTGGGACACCCCACTCCTGGGTTTCTTCACGCTGGCTGCTGCTTCTCAGTCTCCTGGCTGGGCTACTTTTCGTCTGTAAATCTTGGGTGCCCAGGGTCCCCCACTGGGTGCTCTTCTCTCACCCCCCTCCCTCGGTCATCTCACCCAGGCTTGTGGCTTTAAATCCATCCATATTCTGATGACCCCCCTCCCCCAGCAGAAATCTCCAATCTTGACATCCCCCCAGAATTCCAGATTCGTAGCCCCCATAGCTCCCTCTCCATGGGTTAGAGCCACATGGACCCCGACACAGAGAATCCTTTCCAAGTCTCCTCCCTCCTTTCCTCTGAGTCTCAGTGAATAGCACTGTCCCCCACACCTGGCTGCTCAGGCCTAAAAGCCAGGAGTCACCCTGAATCCTCCCTTCTCACCCCTCCCACACGTGAGCAAGCCCTTTCAACTCTCCCTGCGGTCACAGCAGAATTTCTTTCCCCCATCGTCTCCACCACCCGCATCCTCACCCAAGCCACCGTTGCCCTCGCCTGAACTGTGGTCTCTGCTCTAGTCGTGCCTCCCCTACAATCCGGTCTCCGCCAAGAAGTGGCCTTTTAATTAAGTAAACTAGGCCCTGTTACTTTCCTGCTTAAATCCCTCCAAGGTTGCCCTTAGAAAACTCCCAGATCCAGGTCCCTGAGCTCAGGGCCTGGCACGAGCAGTCCTGCCCACCCGTCTTGCCTCACCTCTCCCTCTCCCCACTGGCTTCATTCCCAAGGCCACGGGGTGGGATTCCTTCTGCTCTTTGCTCCTAACATAGGTCCTTTGCATTCGCTCCTCCCTCTGCGTGCAATGCTCCATCTCCTGCCCTTGGCATGGCGGGTTCCTTGTGGCCTTTAAGATGCTTGTGGCGCACAAAGGGTTAAGATCTGGGCTTAAATGAGTCTTTTCCTGCCCACCCAATCCCTTCCCATCCCATCAGCCTATTTTCACTGTATGCACTGTCCTGGTTACTATCTGGCAATTTTCTTGTTTGTTTATCTTTTTAACTCCTCCCCCCAGGTAGACTGCATGGCTTCGGGATCTTGTTGTCTTGTTTCTGGATGTGCCCCCGGTGTCTGGAACCATCTGGCTCAGGGACCATGTGCTGAATTAATGCTGAATGAACGGATGGAGCAGCTCCCTCTCTGAGTTTCCCGAACACCAGAACGCAGTCCCTGGCTGAGCCGCGGGCTTTACCATCACCAGAGGGAGCTGGTTAAAAGCATAAATGGCCTGAGGCTCCAATCCTGGAGATTCTGATTCCATAACTGCAGGAGGAGGCTCGGCCAATAGTGTATCTTTTCAGGTCCCTCGGAACATTCTAAAAAGCAGCCAGAGTGGGCAACCCCTTAACAACCAAGCTTCCACTCCAGACTATGGATGGGGGCAGCAATAACTGCACTTCACACTCTAACCTCTAGGGGGAGCTGAAGGTTTCTCCCACCACTCCATCCCGGAAGAAGGAGTTGTAAGGGTCTGGAATGGATACAAAGGAAGGCTGAAGATGGAATAAAAGAATTGCAATGGAATTAGACTTACAAACATATTCTCATTGCTCCTTTATGTGTTATTATATTTATTTTACAGTCAGCTGTCCTTTGGTGGGCTCTCTCTCTGCTACTCCCTCCTCTTATCTGACCGGTGTGACAAGATTGGGCATGGAATACTGCTCATCAGAGGAGTCTGCCCCTTTGGAAGGCTAGGGGCAGGGGGTGGACAAGGCAGCTTGGGCCTGCTTGGCTCTGACTCTGTGAGGAAGATCTCTTGTCTTCCTCATCCCCTTCCTTCTCCAGATCTTGGAGCTGTAAGATCTGAGAGCCAGGATCAGGTTGTGGGCCCAGGGGAGCAGCCAGGTTGAGTAGCTGCCGTGCTGGGCTCCAAGCCGAGAAGCCAGAGGGTTGGTCCAGTTCTGTGCTCCAGAACGTGGGCCCTGGTCTACAGCATCACCAAGAGTGTACCTGCCTTCTTGCTCTTATGAGGCCAGTGGACTGTAATGCCCTTTAGGGTAATCATTTTCTACTTCGTTTCAGACAACAAAAGGACCGAGTCAAGGACTGAGATTCACAGAGAGGCAACGCCAGTAAAGCCATTTTGAAATAACTCCTTACTTCAGGGAGAGCTAAGACCCATGGAAAAGGCTGAGCTGTGTAATGATATTTCCAAGAACTGAAATCCAATGCATTCACCAGCAGAACCACACAGGGACAAAGAGTTCCAGCATCAAGTGTGGTCTCTGCCCACCTGCCTTGGGAATGTGAGTGGTAGGATGGAATTCAAGGAATCTGATCTTGGCGATCCTCCCAAAACCCCTTCCACTCTTGTTTCATAATTTTCCTCTCTGGATCCCTTAAGCTACCGGGAGACAGGATAGGACCACGGCCACCATTGATTGAATCGGTGCCATAATGAGCCAAGCACTGGGCTTGTTTGCTTGCAGACATTACCTCATTTAAGTCTACGATGCGGGTGTGTTCGTGTGCAATTTCAGATGAGTTTTCTGAAATGCAGAAAGGTCAGGCCACTGCCCAAAGTCAGACACCCTGAATTCATCTGCAGGCATCCTGATGCTTACGTCCTCTCTCTGTCTACCTTACCCTTCCCAGGCTTCCGCCTCACCCTCTCTCTAATGGTCCAAAACAGCCATGAGCTCTCACTACAGAGGCACCCAGCAGAGAGCCCCAGAGTGGGCGCTTGTGTGGCCAGGTAGCATCACGGAGGAGGCATTTCCACCACGAAACAAACACCCAGGCACACGATCCCCACAAGATGAAAGAGGGCAGATAAGGCGCTCCTGAAAGTGGGGGTGCCACTGTGTGTAGATCTTCTCGCTATCTCTCTCCATGGCTCTCTTCACTGTGCCTTGTAATATGGGACCAGCGCAGCTCTTGGGAACAAATTGTGAAGGAAAGAGATAAAACAAAGGAGATATAATAAAAACTGCTGTGAACAGTTAAATTCCCATGATCCTCTATGGCTGATTAATGGATTTCTATGATCTAAACAGACCTTTGGCTTTGCCTGCTGGACCTCCAACTAAATGAGTGTAGCCGGTGTTCTCCGATAAGGAGTGTTCCTTTTATCCACATTCCACAAAGCCCCGAGTACTCCAAGACTCACACTCAGCCCCAAGCAGAATGATGCTATCAGTTGTATACATATGGCCACCGGAAACAGAAGTGGGGACCTGGTGTGGTCGGTCAAACGTGCACATGCATTTATAGTTACAGCTCTACCATTTGTTCACCTAACAAAGACTTCCTGAGGCGACTACTAGGCATGCCTAGTAGGATGCAGCTGGCCCTTGTGCTCAAGATGCTCAGTGGGCACACCGGTGTTTTGATGATGGAGTGTAGACCCACAGAGAAGAATGATGGAGTAGGGAGTATCTAGAACTTTCTGCAGAAGTCAGGGGCAGCAACATGAGCTGAGATAGTCTCGTTGAAAGGTCTCAGTTTCTTCATCTGAAAAATAGGCTTAACAATAATCCCTACCTCGCAATGCCAACAGGAAAATAAAATGTAGGCATGTATGCATGGCACATAGGAGAGGCTCAAATGACAGCCACGCAGATTAGTATTAGCAGCATTCCCAAATAAACTCCAATTACAGGTGTAAGTGAGTAGGGATGATTAAGTGAAGGATGTTATTTATCATTCATTTTCTAGAACCAAGTCCTGACTTTAACGCTAAGGTAGTTTGGTTGTTAACCGAGAGCCTCCTACTGGCCATAAATGGAATTGCCCCTCTACTCTATTAGCCACTGTGTTGTTCCAGGGCAGTGGTTCTCAACCTTCCTAATGCCGCGACCCTTTAATACAGTTCCTCATGTTGTGGTGACCCCCACCCATAAAATTATTTTCGTTGCTACTTCATAACTATAATTTTGCTACTGTTATGAATCGTCATGTAAATATCTGATATGCAGGATGTATTTTCATTGTTACAAATTGAACATAATTAAAGCATAGTGATTAATCACAAAAACAATATGTAATTATATACGTGTTTTCCGGTGGTCTTAGGCGACCCCTGTGAAAGGGTCGTTTGACCCCCAAAGGGGTCGCGACCCACAGGTTGAGAACCGCTGTTCTAGGGAGAAAGGAGAGCTACGTGGCTGAGCTGTGAAGACAGAGCTGGGGAGACTCAAAACTCGGGGAGAAGCCCATGAACAGGGAGAAAGCATCGGGAGATGGTGAGAAGGGCTGGGAAGCAGCCTTCCGTTGAACGGGGCTTTGATAGGCAACGAAGATACCCAGAACTTTAAGGGCCTGACAACTCTCTCAACATCTCTATCTTTTCAAAGAAGTCTTCTGAGAAGATGATCCGTCTTCCCACCCAGCCCCACGCCCCGCAACCTAATGATGGCAGGTTACAAAACGCACACAGTTCATTTCTCTGAGATTCACTTTAGAGTGAGTTTTCCTGGGACGCTGGTTCAATGAACATCCACGGTTATTTCTTTAATAGGAAAGCACAGTATATACCAGAGACCACAGGAAAAAATTTCAAATATCTACAGCAAGCTGCCCAGTAGAACTTTCTGTGCGGATGGAAATGTTCTCCATACAGCTGCTCTGTCCCATATGGGGGCCATTGGTGATGCGTGGCTAGTGAGCTCTTGAAATGTGGCTGGTCTGACCGAGGAAAAACACTTTAAACTTAATCTGACTTAATTCAATTTAAACTTAAATACCCACGTGTGACTAGTGGCTACCACGCTGGAAAGCACAGCCCCAGGGGCTCTGATCATGTGCACGTCCGTGAGTCTGGTCCACAGCTTTGGCATCTTCTACACATTGGCCAGGTTGTGGGGCAAAGTGTTCGAGGTGGGGACCCTGGCTACCTCCTCCTATTCTCCTTGCCCCCCACCCCACCCCACTCCCAAGGGGCCCACAAGGCAAGACCTTCCCAAATGTTCAGCCAGAGGTCTCGTTAACCCCAAGGAGGCGATCCCTTTTGCTCCAGACAATGTCATCAGCTCCCTCACTTTGCCCAAAGATTCCGCTCCACTCACTGCGTTTCTGAAAGCTCAGGGCGACCCCATTCCTAAGACAATGTCCTCAGGGCCAGAGGAGAGGCTGCTGGGCTTTACGCATGTTTTGGGCCATTCCATGCCCACGGGGCTGAGCGGGCAGGGGCGGCCTCACCACAATGCCCTGCTTTTGCCTTCTAAAGGGATTGGAGACGCAGCCCTGGCTGGGCCTGTGTAATCTATTCATTTCCTTCCAAGCCGGGCTCTGTAAGCTCATTCACGGAGGAGGAGGAAAGGAAGCTGGGGAGGCAAACACATGTACAGAAAACAAACAACACTGGCTCTGCAGCTCCTGGTTGGTTGGGGATCTGGGGGGTGAGGCGTGCTGGTGGGGGGGTCTGGCTGGGGAAGGAGGCTGGGGCTCCTGCTGATGCTTCTCCTACTCCCTCCAGAAGCCCTGCCCAGCCGTGGCTCCTGGTGCCCCCATCTTGGTAGCCTCTTATCTCTCTCCATTCAGTCGGCTCCTCGGGAAAAGAGGCCATCTGCGAGGGAAGGCCAGAGTGGCAGCAGGCAGAGGGAGCTGGCAGCCTGGAGCCATTTCCCTGTGGCTTCCTCCCATCCTCCACCTCCATCCTTACCATCACAGACAGGGCACGCGGCGCTCGCCTGGTCCCAAGGAGAGTCCCAAGTCAGCTGAGCTGCTACCTCAGTCCAGCTACAGAATCAAAAGGACCCAAGCATTTTGATCCAGTGGGCAATTTGCATGCAATTTGCATACATCTGCACCCCCCACCCCAAAGGCCCTCCGTCAAAGGATGTGAAATGAAATAAATTAATTAGTGCAGCCTACCATAGCCTGATATGCAGGGCTTGACACCGTAAGAGATTCTTAAAGCAGTCTACGTGATCACAGGCTAGGGCGGAGGGAGAGGAGGCTGTGGTGGGGATGGGGTGGGCCGGGGTGCCCCGTGTTGGGGGTGGGGAAGGGAAGGGAAAGTGTCTGCACTGGAAACGGGGCATTTTCCTCCTGCCCAGCCCCATCCCCCAGCCTCAGAGAACAGAGAGATGAACCAGGCCGGCTCCCGGTTTCCTACCCCTGGGCCTGGGCCTGGCACCGGCATCCTCCCTCCCTGGCAGCGACCTCCCTAGAGAGATGGTCACCACTGTGATGGTGACAGTTGATTTCAAACAAGAGTGAGGACACTTGCTCTGAGGGCTGGGCAGGCAGCGAGGTGCCCGCTGGTATTTCCCTGTCTCCACGCTCCCTCCCACCTCCACCCCCATTAACTGCTCCCATTGGGTGTCCATAGTTCTCTCTGCCCCTCACTCAGATCCCACCTCCGGATGGCTGAGGGAGAGACGGCCCCACCGTCAGCAGCGAGGAGCTGGAGTTCATTCATCCCAGTGCTTCTGCCAGGTGCTAATGAGATGCTCACAGCGTGTCAGCCAAGCAGTTCCTGTATCATGTAAACACGCCTCTGAGCAATGCAGTTCGTGGCACTATCTAACATACGCCTTGCCTCTCTCTAGGCCCGCCGACCTATCTGGGATGGCGCCCTCAGCTAACGCCGGGGCCCCCGGAAGTCAGCGTCACACCCGTGGGGCCCGGCTGCCCGGGTGGAGGGCCTTGGAGGTGAATCTACTGGTAAGGGGGATGGGCTACCATGTGAAGACGGAGAACAACAATTTTGGTTCAAAGGAACCCAGGTCACAGCCGACAAAGTAACCGTCACCAGCCAGTGGTGAATCAAAGACCGAAAAATGCAAGAAGGAAGCACAAGGGCAGGTGCTTCAAAGCAAGACAGGACCGGGAGCAGGAGGGAAATGGAGGGGAGCGGCTCTGAGTCACGGCCGAGAATGGTGAGTGTGGACTGCGCCGTGGGTGTGGACAGAACTCGGAGGAACAAAGGAACCAGTTTCAGATGCCTGATCACCAAGCTGTGCCCACTTCCCCTCCCCCCCCACCCCCACTCCCCGCCTCGCCCCCACTCTCCCCCCCCGAGCTCCATCCACGCCATGGACAGCAGCTCCATTTGACTGTCATCCTTGGTCACATTGGAGGAGAGGGCGGCGCAGCTTACGGAGGTTCGGGAAGTGTTATGTCACACCAGGGGCTGGCAAACGATGGCAAATCGGGACCAGTCCCGCCTGCCACCTGTGGCCTTCCACCCAGAATGTCTTCAGAAATCGTTTTCAATGGTTGAAAAGGATAAAAAAGGGGAATGCTTTGCGACACCTGAAAATGACGTGAAATTCAAGCTGCGGCCCCCACGAGTAACGTTTTATGGGAACCGGCCACGCCCTTCCCTCGACACGCTGTCTGTCGCCGTCCTCACACGGCGGCAGCAGAGCTCAGTCACGGCGACAGGGACCATATGGTCGCTGGAGAGGAAAATAGTTACTCTCTGGGCCCCACTGAAAAAAACACTGGCCAGCCTCTGTTTTAGATCATGGAAGGGGAGTCCTCCGCCGACCCTGTTCCCGAGACGGTGGGGCCTTGCTCTGGGGAAACCCGACGTTCATTGGGAGAGGATGCCCCGTGCAGACACAGGAAGGGTTCCATCCGCACCTGAAAAGACCAACACGCGTGCCCAAGACCGCAAGCTGGTCCTCCTGTTGCCATCACCAGGGCCCGGGCCGGTGGGCCTCTGCACATCTCTAGCGACACCCCTTCTCCGACCTAGACTTAGGGTGCCAGCCACCAGGACTAGTCCTCTACGGGGGGGACTGGAAGGCAGCCCAGCTCTGTAGTTTGGTTTTTAGGAAGGCAGGAAGCTGTCCTGTTCCTCTCTCTCCCCCGCCAAAAACAGCACCCAAAGCCTCCTGCCCGAACTTCCACCTGTCAGCACCCCACGGTGGTCCCCCTGCACGCAGTGTCCTGGGTGCTTGTGTGGTTTCCCGAGCATAGCGGCATCCGGGGCACAAAGGGACCAGACGAGACAGATCTGAGAGCAGAAGAAAGACGGAGCAAAGCAGTCTTGGAGCGGGGTGTCGGCGGAGGGTCCCCACCTGGCAGAGGGCACAGGACAGCTCGGGGCTGCCTGAGGGCTGAGGGTATAGCCCAGCCTGGGAGGGTCTCCAGATGGGCTCTGGGGACCCCACCCTTAGCTCTGGCCAGAGGAGTAATGGGGACAGTGGTGGCGACTTACCCGGTACCACACGATTTCACGCATGCGACCATCTGTCTTGAAGTTACACTTCAAGGTCACGGCATCACCAGCCACCACGGGTGGGAGAGGCTCAATGTTGACAGTCAAGTAGCCTATGGGGGGGAAAAAAAGGAGAATGAGGAGTTAAGGGCACGAGCTGATCAGGAGGGCGGGCTGATCGGGGCGGGTGGTGGGGAAGGCCGGCACCTCTGCAGGGGGCGCTGTTCTCTGTGGTCTCTGTGATGGGTAACTGAGCCAGAATGAGCCATCACCCTCCTCTTCTTCCTTCTCATTGGCGTCCCCTTTCTGGGAATTTCCTTGGCTCTGGTGGATCCCTCCAATCCTAACACTTCTTCTTGGGATGAGTTCTCTGTGAAAGCGGTGCCTGCTGGCACCCTGGGAAACCCTTCTGTGGTCAAACACTCACCCCCACCCCCTTTGAGAGAGCCACGGATGTGTGTCAGCCCGCTGGGCCGCGCAGGAAGTGAGCGTGCTCAAATGCACTTTATCTCGCGTTGCCAAACCTATCTGACTACGGGTCCCGTAGCCGTTCTCCAAACACCATCAGCATCCCATGCAGCCAGGGTCCCGCGAAACCCACATCAGGATATGGTGTCCTGGGTGCCAGATCCCCCCATTCCCAGCCTCGCAACCCAATTACCCCTGGTGCAAAGGACAGACAGCCCCGGGGACTGCTGTTTGCTTCCTGCACCCCGAATCTCCCATTGCACGTACCCTGCCCCCCAAGGGGAGAGGCGGTCCCAACCCTGGCCCTGGGGATGGTGACGTCGTGGAAGGTGACTATGGGCTGAGTGCCTGGGCAGAACTTTCAAACTTCTGCCAGCTCCAGATGTTACTTCTCGCCCACAGCTGTCCCGGGCGTCCTGGGGACTCTCACCTGGTGCCGTGCCCAGGGGAACAGAGCTGCCTCCACACCAAGTCCAGCCTTGAGGCCTCTGACGCCCCCTGCCTCCCTGAGCCCCATCCATGAGGGCTGGGTGCCCCTCCAGCTCGGCGGGGAGCCTCCTTCTTGGGTTTATCATCCAGGCTCATCCGATTGGCTTCCCACCGGCTGATGTCCAGCCATCGACCTAATGGATCGATCCAGTCCAATCGTCTTAATGAGAAAACCAGCCGGGATGGGCTCGGGGGTTTCAATTGTGCAGGCGACCTGGGAAGATCGAGCCCAGGGCCTGACCGCTGCCTGGAGCGTAATGGCTACAACACTCCAGGGTGAAACACAGACATCGACCTGGGAGGATCAATGTGGACGCTGAAGTCAGACTCGACCTCCAGGCCCAAGGCTTCAGGTGCCGAGGCCCAGGGGGAGGGGGGAGGATGTGGGGCTCATCACTGGGCAGCCTCTCACTTACACCTAAGTTGGCGCACAGGGAGCCCCAGAGCCATGGGTCTGAGAGAACGGAGGTCAGAGGGGCCGCCTTCCGCCTCCTCCTCTCCTTCGTTCGCCACAGTGTTTGCTCCCACCTGCTCTGCGCAGGCGCTGGACCGGACCTGGGAAGCAGGAGGCTCAGGCATCTCCTGCCCTCCAGGGATGCAGTGGGGACACAGGTTCACACTCGGGGGGTGTGATGGTGGTGTGAAGGTGGGGGACTATGAGAGGTTAAGGGGGACCTGCCCAGCTTGAGCAACCCTGACAAAGAGTCTGCCCTCAGGGGGATGGACCCAGTGAGAGGGAGGATTTTGGGGCAAGCCAAGTCCCAGGAAAGGCTCGCAATCCCACGGCACCCACTCTGAGCCAGACACCGGGCTACGTGCTTCATGCACACTCACTCATGCAATTGCCATGACCCCCCCCCCCCCTTAGGAGAGAGGTACAGGTATTATTCTAACTTTCCACCGGGAAAACAGAGAGGCCAAGGCACCTGCCCAGATCACACAGCCCTAGTGGCAGAGCTGGAACTCGAACCCAGACCTTCTGCTCCTTCATGACCACCATGCTATGCACAGGCTTGCTAACGATGGGGGAGGAGGAAAGGGGTGGCAAACATGTCACGCCCAACCCTGGGGAGGAGGGGTGTGCGGCTGGGAGACCACGGCAGGAGTCCAGGACCTGATCCCATCCAGATTCCCATCCTGGTGCTGACCCCCTGGCTCACCTGTCCAGTGGGGTTGCCCTCCCCTAGGGTCTCACCTGTGACGCTACAGCTAAGAGTTAGTTGAGCATCGTCAGTCCGGATGGCTGAATAGCTCAAGACCAGAGAAGGGCCCCTCCCACCGGAAGGAGGTGGGAACTCACGGGGCATGCCAGGCCAGGAGCGGAGAGCAGCCCCCTGCACAGTGGAGACAGGGGTCCCTGAGCACCAGAGGGAGGATTCGAAGTGGGTGCGTGAGTGTGGTGGCTCTGACGCCATAAGACAACATTTCCCAGAGTGTAGAAAGGAAGGAACTCCTAGTGGGTGTTTCAGCAACGAGATTCTCTGATCCACAACTGAGTGTGGGAGATGTGGGGTTATACAAAATTAGACATGCTCTTTCCCTTCAAGACTCTCAGAACCTTTCTCTCTTTCCTTCTTCCTGTCTGATTCGTTATCAGGCATTGTGCTAGCCACTGGGGACACAGCAGCGAGAACAGGCCCTCATGGAGCTGACGTTCCAGCAGAGGAGACAATGAGCAAATAAACAAACACCCGCAAACATGCCAGGAGGGTACATGTACATCAGGGTAAAGCAGCAGAGGGCCGGGGGGAGGGGCTGCTCTGGACCAGGTGGTCTGAAGAGGCCAGAAGGCGTGAGCACTTGGGGATCCAGGGGGAGAGCATTCCAGACAGAGCCCAGCACACGTGCAAAGGCCCTGAGGCTGCAGCGTGCTCAGCGTGCTGTGACTCCACACGTGGGTAGTCCCTGGTAGGAAAGCTCTTCGTGCCCTGGTACACTCTGGAACCCATCTTTGGCCGAGCATCTTTGTGGGACGACAACCAGGGTCGGGATGAGGGTGAGGCAAGCAAGATGCCCACGATGCAGAATTAAAGGAGGACCCTGAGTCCCGCTGGCCAGCCCCTCGTCCCGGTCCTGCTACAGTCCTTTGGAACAAACACCAGGAAACACCTCTCTAAGCTGAGGCAGAAGTCACTGTGCCTCTGGTTCCTGAGGTCCCCCACTGGAGCCACAGAGGGCGGAGGACGGGGTGAGCCATTCCTGGCCGAGGCTCCTCCTCCTCTCGGCCCCTGGGACTGAGGAGCGGCTCCAGGCTGCAGAGCAGGTAGGAGGCCTGGGCTCTAAGGATGAGAGCCGCCTTCCTGGCGCAGGGATGGAACCTTCCAGTTTTCCCAGCACTTTCACTCGGGCTTCTCATCGGCTCTCGCAACAGCCGTGCCCGCCTTGCACGATGCTAGGATCGCTGTGCATGTCACACGGCAGTGCAATTGCCTGTTTGCACATCTGCCTCGCCTTCTGCAACACGAGTTCCATTCCCAATAGTGTTGAAAGTGGAGTTAGACAAGTTGCTGCGTTTTGCGCCTTCTCCTGTGTGCATCCTCCATCCTCACGCCACCCTGGGGATATTCCTCGGTCGCAGGAGGAAGTGCGGTTCAGAGCCTCCGAGTGCCTTGCTCTACGGCTGCGCTATAAGCGGCAAACCCGGGATTTGAACCCAGATCTGCCCGACCTGGAAGCCAGTCTCATCGCACCACCGCCTGCGATCACCGAGAGGAGAGTCACGCAACGGGCTGAGGCCACGCAGGACATGAGCTCTGGTCTCAGCTGCGAACAGCTCTGGGACCTCGGCAGGTCCTCCCTCTCTCTGGGCCTCACTTTCCTCATCTGTGAAGTGGGGGATGAGCTGGATTGTTGGGGCCTTCCCGCTCCAATCAGTCCCATGTCCGCTGTGAACTGCGCCCAGATCTCGCCACCTTCGTTTCCGGTACAACTCCCAGCCATTTCTCTGAGAAGTGTCTGCCAACTACTCAGCCACCAGCTAAAGGCAGGCTCTGTCTTATCCAGCACTGGCTTTGCCACCAGTCAGCCTCGATGCGTAAGCCCCCCACTCCCCACCCCCCACCCGTGGTATCGCAGCGCGGCATCAGGAGTGGCACGGATTCATCCTAACTAAGGAGTTCATTACCCCGAAGGCGGCCATCACTCTCCCCTCTATCTCCGACAGCGTTTATACGGCTCCCGTTAAGACACATTTAGCAAAATCGCAGGCAATATTTAAGAACCGGCGCCCTCCCCATGAGGTGATGACAGATAGCTCCTCTGTCCGGAAACCGACTTGCAACATCCCAGCGCTGCCCCTCCCCTCGCCCGGCTCAGAGGGGATGCTTCTAGAGGTCGGACTCATGCCTGGCCCGTGGGTGGACAGGAGTCCGTGAGGGTTTCCGTGGGGGGAGTACGCTGAAAAGAGACGTAAATTATATTAAGGTGACCAGGTGTCTCAGTGTGCCCAGGACCGAGGGATTCTCTGAGACCAGGGCAGCAAACTGAAGCAGCTTGGTCACCCTAGTTCTAACCCCACCCCGGCCATGGGTAGCCCTGGTAACTCACTCACACCTCTCCACCTACGTCAATCATGAGGGTAGCCACGCCTCCCTGGACCAGCCTTAGGGGCTGTGGGAGTGAGTGCTGACCTCCCCCTGGCGCCTGCGTGTTCAGGGGGCAGTCAGCAGACGATGGCAGAGGTTAAGGAAGGACGTTGCGAGATCAGGATTTGTCTTGGACTTCCTGTTTCCATCCGTGCCCGCCCCTCCTCCTCCTCCAGCAGCCACAGTGACTTCTTTCTCTAAGATGCTCACCCCTGGCCTCTCTGGCCCTCAGAGCCTCCGGGGGCTCCACAGAAAAAGTTGAGGATCCTCTCGGGGTGACCCTTCCACGCCCAGGGCTCTGGTGTCGCTGGCCCCTCTCAGCTCCTAGGCCCCATCCAAGTCCTGCTGTGTCCTCCTCTTCCTCACCCACACCCTCTGGCTGTCCCCTCTGCCCCAAGCCCTCACTCTGCTCGGGCAACTCTTGCTCATCCTTCAAGGACTCATGGAAGTCTCACTTCCTCAAGAAGCTCTCCCTCACGCCCCAGGCCAGTGGTTCTCAACCTTCTGGCCCTTTAAATACAGTTCCTCATGTTGTGACCCAACCATAAAATTATTTTCGTTGCTACTTCATAACTGTAATGTTGTTACTGTTATGAATCGTCATGTAAATATCTGATATGCAGGATGGTCTTAGGCGACCCCTGTGAAAGGGTCGTTCGACCGCCAAAGGGGTCTCGACCCACAGGTTGAGAACCGCTGCCCTAGACTATCAGTCCCCCAGACCCTCCCTCCCTGCCCCGTAGGACACTGAGGTGGCCTGCAGAGGTGTACTCAGCGCACACTCACTGCCACACAAGGCCGAGAACTGCTTCCATTTGCCATGCGACCCACGTGCCTAGGACAGCGCCTGGACCGGAGTAGGTGTTGAAACAGGAACAAATTAATCCCGCCCCTTCCCTGGACCTCCCCGTCATCAGAGTGGGTGGCGTCCCCAGAGGCCCTCTCAGAAGCACCCCCTCCCTGTGGGCCTCGGCCCAGGCAGCTCGAGGGCCTCCCCTGACCCCAGGTGCCTTCTGAACCTCCTCTCTGACAACATCTGCTTGGACCAGTGTTGGTGCCACCGTGGAGTATCCAGGGGCCTCTCGTGGGGGCCAGGCAGGAGACCCTGTCCAACAGAGGAAATCGGCCCTGCCCCACACCGATCCTGCTTGGGCTTGGGCCCTGACAATCCTCCCCCAGGACCCTGCACGGCCAGTTCGCTGGTGTCCAGCCTCCAGCCTTGTCCCTCCAACGCGCCCACCACACCGGTGTCTCCACGATATTTCTCAAGCGTCAATACAATGACGCCCCCTCTCTGGTTCATGCCATTCACTTTCCCAGCCCATTGCCTTCCGATTCAGGACTGAGTTCAGACTCGGTCACGGCCAACTGGGCCCCAATGATCTTGCCTCTTGGCCTGTCCACCTCGCCCGTCTCACACTGCGCTTGTGCCACCTTGGAATCCACCCACCAGCCCTGCCAGGCCTCAGGCTCTTCTCGCTTGTGCCATTTCCTCTCCCTGGACTGTCTGCCTCCTCTGAGTTCACCTACGGAAACTTCCACACGTCCTTTCAGGTTCAAAGCCACAGTCACCCGGTCCTTGATTTATATGATTCTGATGCTCCCTCTTCTGAGCTCACAGCCCCGTGTAAACATCTCAATCACAGCCTGTCCGCATCACATTGTAATATCATATATGCTTCTTTCTGTGTGTCTCCGCCCTTGGACTGGGGGCTTCTTAAAGTCAGGGACCTGGTGTGCGTCTCCAGTTCCCTGCATAACGTTTGGCACACGATAGGTGCTCGGCCAGTGCGCTGTATGAATAAATGAATGAATAAACCCACACCGGAACACTGCACGAGACAGAGGCAGGGCATAGTGAGCGGGAGCCCTGGGTGAATGGGATCACGCTGCAGTCCAGGGTACTGATGTCCCGCCCGGGGCCAAATCCTTCTCCGTCTTCCCACTGCCTTTGGGACGAAGTCTAGACCTCACACTCATGCCTGCTCCTCCTCAGCTCCTCTCTCATCTCTCTGCCTTTTGCATGCCCAACCTCAGCTGCCCTGAGCTCTGCAAATATGCCTGGCTCATCTGGCTGCTGGGTCTGTGTACCTGCCGTCCTTCTGTCTGGAACACCTACCATCACTTGACCCGCCTGACCCCCCACCCCCAGCTTTGATAAACCCTTAAACTCTTAGCTTAGCCATCGTTTATCTAAGGGCCTCTTCTAATGCCTACTCCATACCCAGCACCCAATCCTGGGCTGTGTCTCTCTCCTGGCATCTGCCATAGCCCCACCCCATTGCCTGGTGACAACCTTTTTTGCTATCACCGTGGACTGCGAGCTGCTAGAGGGCAAAAGCCTGTTTCAGTAACTGCTGTCAGTGCTCAGCCTGCTCTGGCCACACCGCTGGCACCGAAGGCATGTTGAATGAATGCATGAATCCAGGGGTGACTAACTTCTTCAGCTACCTGGCCTAACATTGGCAGTAACATCCATTCAGATGTCATTGGGCTATGAATTTGCCACCCAACATCTGTGCCAGGAGAAATTATCTAGAGGGGGATGCCCCACCCTCACTTTGGTCCTCACCTCCCTCAGCAGCAGGCCAGCTCGGCTCCAGGCCACCAGGGACCTCAAATACTTTGCAGCGTTTGCCTGGCGACGTGCCTGCCACTTTCGGGGGTCCCTCCCCTGCCCTGGTCTCCAAGGCCCTTCTGGAATATACCCCCTGTGTGATCTCCAGACAGCCCATCGGATCCTCCTCTGTCAGGGGCCATCGATGCTCAAAGGCCTTGTTGTATTAATGTATTATTCCTGACATACGTATTATTTATCATTAGTTTATTTATTATTAATTTGTGTTTCATTATTGATAATGATGTGGTTATACTATTAATAAGAAGCTTTGAGAAGGCTGTTCTATGGTCCTTTGTAGATACCCGATGCTCCCCCAATTCCCTGGAGAGCCAGGGTGGGGCATTTTTACCCCATTTTATGGGTGGAAGACACTGAGGCCAGAGAAGGGAGGACTTGTTCAGGCAGTGCGTTCCCCTGAGGTGTCTGTAAGGGAAGAACTTCCTTAGGCAGCAGCATGTCCTGGGTTGACAACAGGGTAGAGGGTATAGGTTCCCGCAGGAGACTGATGTGGCTGCCAAGCACATCTCCATCCGGACCCTCGTGTCCTCCTGCTTGTCCCAGTCCCTGCTCTGTGCTCACTAGGTTCTTGGTGAGAGAAAAAAAGCGAATGAACAGACGCATAAATAGACAACAAAATACATCAGTAGGTCAGGCTGAGCCCGAGGCTGTTTGGTTTCCTCTGGGGGCTTTTAAATCGGGGTGCACAGAGGGCCTGGCAGCCCCGAGTCCTTGGACATGACCCAGAATCATGAGGACAGACTCCTGAGCAATGAGAAGGCTTCTCTGACTTGGGATAACATTTAAAATATGGATGGTAGGTTATTAAGAAATATTTTAAAAGAAAAATAGTTATGACTCAAGGAACACAGTCTAAGTGAGGTTATAAACTGGTCTTCATCAGTAAAACGAGGCGGCTTAATGAAAAAAATGGCCATTTAAAATGGGCCTCCATGAAATAATAATGCCTCGTAAACACAGGGTCCGTTAGCATGGAGGAATTAATTGCTGAGCTCCGAAGCTCAAGGCACAATAAAGGAATCCTTAATTTTTTGGGTCTTTTATTTTTCTCTCCCCAAAGGCAATGCGCACGAGACTGGATTTTCTCACGTTGGCACCAAAGGGCCTGGACATTTGCAAAGGGAATTTGCTCACTGACGGTTATGTCTCCCTCCGGCTACTCATTTAAGAGATGGTCTGAAGGAAGCGTGGCTTCGCGCTCTGGATCTGCGTCAGTTTTAAATAAACTCGCATGGCAGCGTGTCTCCCCCCTCGCTCCCCCCCCCACCCCCAACGGATCAGGAAACGGGCTCATCTTGCAGAAGGAAATCTCTGAATCCAGACTTGTCAAGCCCACAATTCAGTTACCAGCGCAGCAGCCTCACTGGTCCAGCGCGCTCTGCATCTGCATTCAAGCAGCCATTCCAAATAGCCCAATAAAGGCAGAGTGGGCCCAGCCAGGGGCGATCCCACCCACCCCCCACCATGGGGGCCTTTGGCAACATCTGGAGACATTTTTGGTGGTCACAACTGGTGGTGGGGGACGCTACTGGCATCTGTTGGGTTCAGACCAGGGTTGCTGCTAAACATCCTACCATGCAGAGGATGCCCCTGACAGCCAAGAAGCGTTCAGCCCCAAAAGCCAGCAGTGCCAAGGTTAAGAAACCCTGCAGCAGAGAGAGCAGAGACCCAGGAGACAGAGAGAGTCCCTACGCATCAGGACCTCTGTCTGAAGCTGGGAGTGTAGGTGGCTGAAAGCTCTCCCTCTGTTGCCCCAGTGGTGCCTCGCACCTGACTTCCCCCAAAACCTCTCCATCGTCACAGGGGATCAGCTCTCTCTGAGGGGAGCATCCTTCCTGCCCTCCGGGACCCGCTCTGCTCTTGTGATAGGTGAATTCTACGAGGAAGTCCTTTTCCGGTCACCCCTGGCAGAAAGCATTTGTTCTGCAAAGCAAAGGAGTCCCAGCTCACAAAGGAGAGTCTTCCGGCTCCCTCCTCCCCGGGGAGGGTACGCGCCTCCCTCCTGGCTAATCTCACTCTGCCTGCTTGGCAGGAAAAGCAATCTGGTCTTCATATTAATGCTTTATTAAACGCACCCATCCTGCAAGATAAACATCAGCCTATTACAGTTGTTCAGTTATAGAGTGCCTGCTTGTCACCCGGAGGCGATCGGGGCCTGATTCGCTCCCCATCTGACTTCTTCCTGCTGGAGGCCAAGGTAGAGATTGTAGACATCTTACTGAGTGGAGGGGTCAGGGGTTGGGGAGCAAGTGGGCTGGGGTGGGGTGAGCAGGGGGCATTGTGTTCCCATCCTCCAGGGCCCAAGGCAGAGAGGCAGCCTCGAGGCAAAGGTGGTACCAACCATGTCTGGGGTCAGCTTGTCACCAGGGCTTAGAGAGTGGACAACCCAACAACTGGATACGCCTAGGTCAACTTAGAAAACAATGGTGCACCTACTATGTGCAAGCCCCACCCCAGACCAGCTGCCTTTCTGATAGGAAAGGGCTTGCATCAGGCCATGAAACCAAGTTGGAATCTTACCCTGCCTCTTCCTAATCCTGTGCTCTTGGAATATACTGGTTCATATATATATGATTTCAGAGAGGAAAGGAGAGGGAGAGAGATAGAAACATCAATGATGAGAGAGAATCATTGATTGGCTGCCTCCTGCACACCCCCTACTGGGGATTGAGCCCACAACCCAGGCATGTGCCCTTGACCGGAATCGAACCTGGGACCCTTCAGTCCGCAGGCCAACGCTCTATCCACTGAGCAAAACCAGCTAGGGCAAGCTTCCGTCTTTTTATCCATGAGGTAGAATCCAGATGCCTCCCTCCCAGGGCTGGAGAGAATGGATGCACAGGGCTAATGTGTCACTCAATACAGGGGGGATGCTATCATTGTCAGGACGATTTTGCTACTTTTGATAGGTCTGATTAGCAGCAAGACGCACAAATCTCAAGTGAACACTCAGTGGAATTTTACCTGCTGCACACCCACATAACCACCACCCACATCAAAATGCAGCACATGCCCAGGCCCCCGGGAGTTCCCTGGCGCCCTTCGCCGGTCGCCGCCCCTAGCCCCAGGATCACCTCTGTGCTGGCCTCTCTCATAGCTTGGCTTTGCTTCTTCTTGACCCTCCTATAAATAGAATTGTGCAAGATGTGCCCTTTGGTGTCGGGCTACTTTTTCTCAACATGATGTTTTTGACATTCAGCCATGTGCTGCATTTATCAGTAGTTTATGCTTTAAAAAAATGTTCCCAGGGAAGTATTCCATGATAAGAAATACCACAATGTGTTTATCCATCCTACCATGGAGGGACATTCAGGGGGCTCCTAGTTCGGAGATATTATGGATAAAGCCCATTATTGTCGTGAAAATAACTTTCCTAGGCCCAAGGGACAACGGACTTTCTTCAAGGGCAGAATAGAACGGATCCTGTCCTGAGCCAGCTCCGGGCAGGGAGGTCCTCTGTTGGATTTTGGGGGGGGGGGGAAAGCGAGTTGCCTTCATTATGCCCACCCAGCCCTGTGGACCCTGCCCTTCCTCCCAGGGGCACTGGGGGCATCTCATAGGAATGCTGGCCATGTATTTGCCTTTGAGGTGAATCCTCTTCCCCCATCTCTCTCCTAGGGGCATGTCAAAGCCAACCCCTGACACTCCCCAAAAAGATGACACTGATGCTTGAACCTGCTTTGCCTTTGGGCCAAGTGTACACGTCCTCCTGTTTCTGATCTGCCCACAAGCCTGCAGGGAGGCCAACACCCTATTTTCCAGGTAGAAAAACAGAAGCACATGGATTCATTCACTCGTTCACCTATTAGACAAATATTTACCAAGCACCTGCCGGTTGCTGGGCCATGAAAAGAGCTTTGCATCGGTCTGGTGGGAGATGCACGGACATAGAATCACACCCCTGCCAGATCCTTCCCGCTTTGCAGCCTTAGCGCTGAGCTCTCTTGTATTTTACCGCATCCACTGCCTGCTCTCTGCATCATTAGTCCCAGCTCCCCAGTGAGACAAAATTGTCTGTTGTGGTTTTTTTTTTTAATACTTCCATAATACACAACACTCTCCGGATTACAGCAGTGCTTAATAAACGCTTCAGAAGAGTGCAATAGAGGCTGGTGTGGTCAACTCTATGACTCTGTATTTTCAAGGTCCACGTTAGAGACTTGCACAGACCCAAATAGCGTTGCCACAGGCAGAGCTAAACCATATATCACATTGTGCAGGTCAGCGGTTCTCAACCTGTGGGTTGCGACCCTTTTGGCGGTCGAACGACCCTTTCACAGGGGTCGCCTAAGACCATCCTGCATATCAGATATTTACATTACGATTCATAACAGTAGCAACATTACAGTTATGAAGTAGCAATGAAAATAATTTTATGGTTGGATCACAACATGAGGAACTGTGTTTAAAGGGCCAGAAGGTTGAGAACCACTGGTGTAGGTGGAAGAAATTCAAGGTCCAAGAAGGCCTCACGTATCCTTGCTGGCTTTGAAGAAAAAATATGCGCAGCTTATAGGAGCAGAAAGCTACCCGGTCGACAGCCAGCGAGCAAACATGGATCCTCAGTCCTACACCCACAAGGAAATGAATTCTGCAACAACCAGAATGAGTTTAGAAATGGATTCTCCCCCAGAGTTTCCAGATAAGAGCCCAGTCAGTCAGCACCTTGGTTTTGATCTTGTGAGACACAGAACAGAGACCTGAGCCTAGCCTATGCCGGCTTTGGATCTTAAGAATTATGAGATTAAACAAACATGGGGTTTTTTTAAGCTTCTAAGTTTGGGATAACTTGTTATGCAGCAATAACAGACTAATACAAGGTGTTTTCTGAGATCCCAGCATCTAGGGGGTTCCTTTGAAGCTTCAATCAAATCATGCCATTCCTGTGCTCCGAACACTCAAATAGCTCCCATCGTAATGGACAGTGAGAGGCAAAGCCTTCCCATGGTCCTGAAAGCCGGGATGATCTAGCCCCTGGCCTCGCTCGAACCTCGCTTCTTCCTCCTCCCTCTGGCTCACTCCATTCCAGCCACCCTGGCCTCTTTGCTCTTCCCTGAACACCCAAGCCCATTCCTACCCCAGGGCCTTTGCACTGACCGTTTCTCCTTCCTGGAACGCTTTCATCCCAGCTATGCACATGGCTTGCCTACTCATTTCATTTTGATCTCTGCTCACTGTCATGTCACCACAGAAGCCTTCCTCAGCCACTTAGTCTAAAATTCTCCAAAACTCCCACCCAACTTCTCTCCTTCTCTCCTTAAAACACCTTTATTACTTATGACACTACTTCTCTGCCTGATGCTGTATTTTACATTTATCCACTTGCTTATTATCAATGCTACATATCCTCTTACTCACCCCGCCACCCCCGACTAGAATGTCAGCCCCACGAGGGAATGGACTTTGTTTTGTTCACTGCAGTGTCTCCAGCACCAGGAATGGTACCTGAGAATCACTGGCATTTTGTAGCGCCCTCGATGCACTAGCCACGGCATCAGTGCCATCTAGTAGCTCAACAAAAAGGACAAGTCAACACAACCATTCACCATCAAAGCAGATCACCTGACCGAGCAAGACCCACCGTCGGCAGGATTCCGTAGCTCTCTCACTAACCCTTGCCAGCCAGCACGGTGTCCCCTGACTCTGATTCTGCATTTTGATTAGGATCCTGCATAGCGGTCACCTTGAGTGAGTTGTCCCCCAGCTCCAACGGGCCTCTAGGGTTCCCGCGGAGCTCTGGCGAGCAGGCCTGGCGTTATATGTCATTCCCCACTCTGATCCCTGAGATGGCCTCCCTCCACAGCGGCTGCTTGAGTCATGGCCCGTAGGCTGCACTCGCTCAGGGCCCCTTCGCCATCCTTCTCGTTGTCAGCAAGATAAGGGGGAGTCGGGGAAAGACTTGGCTGATAAACATTCCCTGTGCAAGCAAAGTGGTTTTTCCACCGAGAAGGTAACTTTCCCGTTGGTTCTGGAAGAAAGAGACACAGCCCTCCTCTTATCGACATGTTCGTCTTTATTGGCTCCTCCCTGGGGGATTTCAAGATGAATATTTGTTTTAGAAAATAAAAAATGATACACGTAATTGTACAGGAAGCCAAATTCCTTCCTGTAAACCATCTGACAGAGAAAGGGACTGTTGGTATTTTTGGAATTCTCATTCGTTCTCTGTCTCCCTTTCTCTTTCTTTTCATCGACTTTTTAGCGCATCTCTGTGACACTAGTTTCATTTGACATGTCAAGGCACACCCTCTCCTGCCCCGTGGTGGGGGTTAATTTTATGTGTCAACTTGAATGGGTCGCAGGGGGCCCAGGTGGAACATTATTTCAGGGTGTGTCTGTGCGGGGGTTCCTGGATGGGACGAGCATTTGAATTGACGGACTCAGTCCACCAGGTTACCCTCCGAGGTGGGTGGGCATCAGCCAATCCATGAAGGGCCTGAACAGAGCAAAAGGCTCCACTGCTGAGCTGGGAGCACCCCCTAGCATCCTCTTCCTCCCTCAGGCTGGGACTTTCACCGTCAGCTCCTTGGGCCTTTGACGTGGATTAAATCACACCCCTAGCTCTCCTGGGCCTCCAGCTTGCAGACAGCAGATCCTGGGACCCCCCAACCTCCCAGCAACAGGACATATGGACACTGTTTCTCTGGAGAACCCCGACTCATGCAGACTGTGGTGCCTCTTCCAAAAGAGGAGAATTCTCAGGATGGGTTTTCTGAATGGATGCTGCAGTTTCTGGAACTGGCTCTCTAACTAGATTTAAAGATGCTAATGACTCCATTTATTTCTGTCTTAGTTTGGACTGTGGAACACCATAGACTGAGTGGCTTATAAACAACAGAAACTGACTTCTCACAGTTCTGCAGGCTGGGAAGTTCAAGATCCAGGTGTGACAGAGAGGGCCCGCCTCCTGCCTCATAGATGGATGTCCCCTCCCTGTGTCCCCACAGCGTGAAGGAGCTCTCTAAGGTGCCTTCAAGGGCACCGATCCTGTTCAGGAGGCTTCTGGCCTCATGACCGAATCCCTGCCCCAAGGCCCTGACGCCTGATGCCATCACATGGGGGTTAAGACTTCAGCACATGGATTGTGGGGGGACACAGACATTCAGTCCACAACACCAATACCAGAATACCCCAAACCTCTTCCAGGCGAGTGCAGACAGAGGGAGCATTTGCAAACCCTCTCATACCCTGTTTCTCCAACCTCAGCCCATTTTAAACAAAACTGAAAAGGGGGTTGAGGGATGCCCGGCCAGTGTGGCTCAGTGGTTGAGTGTCAACCTATGAACCAGGAGGTCATGGTTCAATTTCCGGTCAGGGCACATGTGTGGGTTTTGGGCTCGATCCCCAGTGTGGGAGGCAGCTGATCAATGAGTCTCTCTCCTAATTTTCTCTCCCTTCCTACTGAAATCAATAAAAATATTTTTTTAAAAAGGAAAGAAAAGAAAAGGGGGTTGGAGCAGCGGCACGGGCAGGAGGACACTGGCCCCCACGAAGTAGTTTCTCTGCGGGACACACTCCCCAGCTCCAAGGGGCAGGAGGCAGCCCTGAGAGGTCAGCTTGCCCCTCCCCCTGCCTCCGACCACAATTGGCTGAGTTCCACTCTTTTCGATTTCCCTCTAGTTCCTATCCTCCCCCACCTGGTCTTTCTTTTCCTCGTGAAGAGAATCCAGCGCTCCTGCTCCAAGGTCTGCAAGTGAGCTTGTGAACTGGATGACTCTCCAACCAGCTCAGCCACCCCGGACCTCCTCTCCTCCTCTCCCCTCTGTCCCCAGGCCTGTGCTCGGAGATGGCAAACCAACAGACCCAGCATTTGTAACTCAAGAGGTAAATCGGGGGCCAAAGAAAACTGACAAAGGCACGGCACACCCACAGAGGAGCGTGTTGTCACCGTGGTCTGGAGACCAGCTGTGACGCCTTTGGGTCATTGAAAATGAGAATGAGCAGCAGCAACAGGACGACAAGGAGAGAGCTGAGCCTGGCGGGGAAGTGCACGGACTCTGGAGCCTGGTTGCCTGGGTTCAAATCCCAGCTCTGCCTCGAGCAAGTGGCTGCACCACTCTGTGCCTGCTGCCTCTGCTTCCTCCTCAGTGGAACGGATCACATCAGTACCTGCTTCAGGGGCTTGGGAGCTCACCAATCCCTTCTCAGAGCAGTGCCTGGGCCCTGCGTGCTCTCCATGCCCTCTGCTTTAGGACTGTGCTCTCACCACGTGCTAAACGCTGCTAGACCTCATCTGCAGCAGGGACTCCACAACCACCGACAAGACGAGGGTTGGTCACAACTTACAGGTCCAGGAACCAAGGCTGAGAGAAGCAGGCACCAATCTGGGGCCCCCAGGGTCGAGTCCTGCCCGTCGCCTGTTTCTGTAGGGCCCACCAGCTAAGGATGATTTTTAATATTTTTAAATGATTCCATTTTAAATGGTACCCACATAACAGCTTCCATTTTACCTCTGGGCCCGCAAAGCCATTCGGCCCTTTATAGAAAAAGTTTGCCCACCCCAGGCTTAGAAAGGGTTAAAGGCTGGAGGCAGGATTCTGTCCCCAGATCGGTCCATTTCCATATAGATTCTGCTGCTTTCCTTCTAATAAATGTTTCTCCTTTAGCCCAAACGGAAGGGTATTCAAACACCATTCATTCATTCATTCATTCAACAACTATTTACCAAGGGCTGGAGGCAGAGCCAGCCATGTCCCTACACAGATGAGGCCTACAGTTGAGGAGACACAGGCCAGCTCATTGCTGGACCTAGAGCCCTCCCTCCCCCTCCTTGCAACAGCTGGGCTCTGCAGGGAGAAGCTGAGGTCTCTGGTAAAATGAAATTGATCAGGAAACCCCTCTGGGTGACTGACGGCTGATGTCCTCCAGGGAAAGCTCACCCACCCACCACCCAGAAGCCCAGGGACTTCAATCCCACTGTCACACCACGTTCTGTCCCTTCCCATGGTCCCCAGAACCCTACAGAGCATCAGGGTGGTGTCCCTCTCCCAGAGCCCAGCCCAGCGTGGGGCCAGGGGGCCAGGCCAAGGCATCGCCCTGGAGTGACGAGGGCTTGGGGATGCACGCCTTTTTGGGGGTTTGTCCATTCCCTTGACTTGGTAGCCTAATGGGTTTTAATGGCGCCCATCATAAACGGAGACGGTACTGATTTAGGCGGGGAAGAGAGGCCACCCAATTGTGGCCTGGTTGCCCAGTGAACCATAAAGGTGACATCTATGAGTTTCAGCTCCTAGTGTTCGCCTTGGGCTGGCTTCCCAGGCCCGTCCCCTCCGGGCCCCACCAGCTCCGCCCAGCCCCGGGAGTTGGAGATGGCATCGCTCACCTACTCTGAATGTATAGAGAACCATAATAGGCTTATGAGAATATGGGTGTTTACAGCCTATTCTCATCATGGGAAAATTGACATTAGGAAAGTACATGATAGAAATCTTGTGTACTTTCCAGAATGTAAATAGAGTTAAAAGTGAAACTGTCAGGAGAGGCGGCGGGCGCTCAGTGGTGAGAGTACGCTGAGCGGGCCTGGAATAGAATGTTCCAGTCGCTTGGTGCTCTCCTGGATAAAATTGACCACTCTGGGGGTGAAAAGAGGGAGCGAGGGTCAGGGAGGAAGGGAAGATTAAGGTCGTGGATTTAATATCGGGCTCATTTGCAGGTGGGTTTAATCAAGATTAGAGGACAGAAATAAATGATTGCACTTACAGGGCACAGAAATGGATGCCCGGGCCTCCTGGAGCCTCTCACTGCTGATTTCT
>NW_005871874.1:98104-100318 GCF_000147115.1 Myotis lucifugus
TCAGGGCCAGAAGGGTGGAGTCACTGTGGCTCTGTCTGCCCAGCTGGGCTGAGGGCCCCACGGGGAAGTTTCTAGTGGACAGGACTTCGCCAGCTCTTTAAAAAGTTCCAGCGATAATGTGTCTCTAGGTAGGAAAAGCCTTCCCCTTCACCAAAGCCTTCAAAATGTCCCTTGCTGCTGGGGTTTAGCCCTCTGCACCACAGATCTGAGCCCACCCTTGTTTCTCTGCTCTACAACCTTCATTGGCTCCCCAGTGCCCCAGGCCAAATGTACTCCCTTAGCCTGGCCCTTCCAGGTGTCAGTCCAGCTGCCCTTAGAGCCTCATCTCCAGGGAGCACCCTCCTCCCCCAGCACACACTCAGTCCCCGACCCAGCCTCCAGGGCTGCCCACCCACCTCCTTCCTGCCCTTTGCTTGGTCTGTTCCCCCTCCACCCAGAATGCCCTTCTCATCTCGGCATCCTTCTGGGCTCAGCTCCACTGATTCCTCAGGAGCTTGCTGATTTTATCCCCCTCCGTGCAGAAGAGACACCGTACCTTCCATCAGTGCTCATCTCTCTGGCGTGGCCCTGTCTCATGCAAACACCATAACCTGTTCACACACCTATCCCTGCCTTAGGACAGGATGAGGCGGCAGAGGAGAGAAGGGGGACCCATCACAGCATGCTTTTCGTGGGGCTGTGGCGGGGCAGACGACATAAGGCAGGTGACCCTCTGGGCAGGGTGAGCTTAGCGACAGAGGCTGCATCCAAGGGCAACAAGGATCCCTGCTACCCGAGTTGGAGGGCTTGGCCAAAGGGTGGAATTGTGGGGTGAACTGTGCCCCCCACCCCCCAAAAGATATGTGGAAGTCCTCACCCCCAGTCCCTGTGACCTTGTTTGGAAATGGGGACTTCGCAGAGGAAACCAAGTTAAGACCAGAAGGGGCCCTAGTCCAATACGACTGGTGTCCTTATACACAGAGGGACATCGGGACAGGGACACAGGTGTGCAGAGGGAGCACCCCATGTGACGACAGAGGCAGGGTTCCAGCGATGCAGCCACAAGCCAAGGGCCGCCGGGACTGCCGCAGCCACGGGAAGCGGGGAGAGCAAGGCGGGGTCCCCCCGGGTCTGCAGAGGGAGCGTGGCTTTGGACATCTAGCCTCCAGAACTGTGAGAGCATAGATGCCGCTGCTTTCAGCCACTTTGTAATGGCAGCTCCGGAAAACTAATGTAGGGAGGAAGGACAAAGGAACAGCTACCTCTGCACCAAGCTTGAGGCAACTACACGTCCATAATCTCATGGGACCTCACTTTGTAGATGAAGCAGATGGCTTTTTCCTTATTTTCTTCCGAGCTGACGCAGACCCAGAGAAGGGAAGTGACTGTGCAGAGCCCACGGCTAGGAGGAGGCAGAGGTGGGACTTGAACTGAGCTTTCCCCTTCCCCCTGCCTCACCGCTAACAGAGTCTCCAAGGGCCCCTAGCCGCCCAGGGAGCAGCAGGAGCCCCGGAACTGCCCCCCTCACCTTGCCTGCTATCCTGCTGCAGACAGTGCGGCTGCCCGGGGATCGATTCCCACGGGAGCAGCTGCCCAAGCGTGAGCCCAGAAAGCGGGAGCATCTTATCTGACAGAGCAGGGAGGGAGCCCAGCTCCCGATAAAACTTTGCCCATTTGTTAACACGTGTTCCGAGCCGAGATTACCCTGCACGGAGCAGACAATGGAGGCGATTAAATAGAGCGTGAGGCTGGGACTGCCGCAGGTGAGATAGTGGAGGAGGGAGACCTGGGGCGTGCAGGGGGCACAGGGGGCGGCAAGGGGCTGCTGAACGCCCCCCCTCCCATCCCCCGGGCTCTGTTACCACAGCCACAGGGAAGGTGGCACCAGGCCCAACCCCCCATCACTCGAAGGCAGCAGAGACCCAGGGAGCCACGGGGCTGGGATGCTGAGAACTTTGAGGCAGATGGTGCTGGAAGCGACAGGCCATCTTGGAGATGTCTCCAAGGGCTGTGCCAGCAGAGCTGAGGGATCTGAGGGTGGACGGGGCGTGAGGGAGTCCAATACAACCATGAATGGGGATGTTTGCGGCGGTTTCACCCTGGATCAGGCACATGTCTTGTTTAGTTTTCACCGAGTGAGGTAAGTTCTAGCGTTATTCCCATTTTACAGATGATGAAACAGAGGCGTAGGCTTGGTCAACTAATTTAACACATCATCCAGTCAGTAAGTGGCAG
>NW_005871874.1:101205-116785 GCF_000147115.1 Myotis lucifugus
GGGAGGCAGGAAGAGAGAAGGGGAAAGGGACTGACCAAGAGCCTCATCCAACCACCCTCTGTCCCATGAAGCCTGTCATTGTCACATGGTCCTGCTCTGGGTGGGCGTCTGTGCTGAGGGGGAATGGCCTTCCCACCATCAGTTTATGCTAATCCTTTTAAACAGTAAAGCTTTTACCTCCATGATCTCATTAGATCCTCACCCACCCCAGGAGTTAAGTGGGGCCAGGAGGGAGGTGACGGGACCTGGGGTCACCCACCATCCAGTGACGCCCAGGCCTGTGTTCCGCCTGGCGCCGAGCCTGGGGGCCCTTTTTCCCCTCCTCTGTTCTCGTTCTCTCTCTCTCTCTCTCTCTCTCTCTCTCTCTCTCTCTCTCTCTCTCCCCCATGCATTTTATGCACCGGCCTGCTCCCTAAATTTAGAATTTTCCCTGGCCGGGGAGCACCATGCGTTTGCTCTAGCAGGAGGCAAGCTCCTGGCAGGCCTTGTCTAACATCACAAGCTCATCTGGAGACCGTCTGTACTTTTAAAGGCCTGGCGATGTGGCTCCTCTCGCTTTACAGCCAGGAAGATAAAAATGGGGCGACAAGTGACAAATGTCCCTCCAGCAGCCCAGGAGCCTGGCTCGTAATCTCCCGCAGCTCTCTCTGGCGGCTGCTTTGCACAGGTGGGGGCCGCTTCCCGGCCCACGGCCTTCCAGGAAGAAGTGCAGGTGGCACAGGAACTGCTACACTGGAGAGGGGGGGGCACGTGTGACCTGCTGAGGCCCAGACCTCCACCAGGCTCCTGCTCTGGTCAACAGACGCCCCTCCCTCACCACCCCCCCATCAGGGGACCCCCATGGCCACTCAGAAATGGGGCGTTCCAGTCAATCGAGTGTTGATACTGAGATACATTCATTAGACACTTCTTTGTTATACATTTCCAAAGGGTATGCAAGACATCGGCTACAGTTAAAAACCAGAGTTGTCTTTAAAAATATCCTCTGCAAAGAGCCACACTGTCAATGAGTGATAAAAAGCCTACTATGTGCCGAGCACTTAAGAACTTTGATCTTTCGAATCCTCCTTCTCTTTTTACAGGTGAAGAAACCAAGGCTTGGGGAGGTGAGGGGACCTGCCCAGCCAGCACAGCTAAGGAGCAGTCACCAGGCAGGACTGCTATTTGCTGAGGACAGACACATGTGCCAGGCCCTCTGCTTTCACCAGAGGCCCCACGAGACGGGCTTGCTGGTTTCCCCAGGTGACAGAGGAGGAAACTGAGGTTCAGAGTGGCTAGGCCACAACCCAAGGTCACACAGCTGGAGAAGCAGAACCAGGTTTGAACCTGAGCAGGCTGCTCAATCCAGAGCCCGGATCCAGGTCCACCCTCTTCCCCTGCACCCAGTGGCATCTCAGTCAATCCCACTGCCTGGGAACCCCTGAGCGCCAGTCGGTATTCGGCACACTCCGTTATTAGGACACTCAGCTGAGTGAATGGCAGAGCTGACGTCCGAGTTTGTGGGCCTATATCCATGGAAGGGTTTCCCAAGGTCCAGAAATGTTAAGTAACTCGTCGAAGGTCACACAGCCCACGGCGGGCTGATGGAGACCTGGGATCCCAGGCCAGACTTCCTCTCGGGTCTCACACCTCCTGCATCCCGGAGCCCCCTCCTGGGCCCAGAGCCCACTGGGCTTGCTGTCCGGGGTCACCTCACCTCTCCCCTCTGGGCCTCGCTGCCCTCCAGGCCCCGAGGACGCTGGGTTGCCTGCCTGTGACCTTGGGAAGGGACGGGGGTGGTTTTAACAATCTAAACACACTCCTTCCTTGCGTCGAGATGCCCGGCGCTGAGTGATTTGTATGCTCCGAGCACGTCACCTCCTTTCAGGAGACGGAGAGGCTGCCTGAAAAGTCATTTTTCAGCATTTGACACAAAGTCTCTTTCGCTCTCTCGCGAAGCCAGATAACCATCAGCAGCCGGGCCGATTAGAAAAAATATATACTTGGTACCGGGAAGCCAGGAAAAGAAAGGAAGCCAGCCCATCAGTCTTCCTTCACGCGTGGGGACGGGGGAAAAAGGGGGGGCGGCTTTCCCACCCTGCTCTGCGGCTCGGGGTGAAGGTGATCTTCCGGAGCCAGCAGCCTCCTGGAAAAATGGCATCTTCCCTGAGTGGGGGCACAGGCCAGGCTCGGGAGTCATGAGGACCAGCGTTCAAGGCCCAGCTCTGCCACTTCCAAGGGGTGTGATGTTGGGCAAATCACTTCCCCTCCGGGAGCCTCAGTTTCTTCATCTGTCAAATGGGTATGATGACTCCCTACCTGGTGGGGCTGCTGGATGGCTCAGATGAGATAACGCACAGAGCGCTTGCGGTGGGGTCTGGTGAATAGTGAGCCATCAATAGATGTCATCCCCGACATGGACTGTTTCGGGGTGGCACCTTCAAGGCCCCTCAGAGGCCCACGCTAAGCTGTGGCTGTGAACACAGACCTGGGCTCTCTTGCTGACATCTAAGTGTACTGGTTGTTAAGCTCTGGGCCATGCAGTGTGCACCTGGATTCTGCAGACACGCGGGCCCCGTGGGGGCTTGTGGGCAAGGGAGAGGGCCTGATCCCAGGAAATGGGCAGGCCTGCTCCATCAGGAAGGAATGGCACAGAGACCACTTTCCTGCCTTCCCTGTGCCCACCCCACACTCCCCTCCCCACCCAGCAGGGGCTCAGGAGGTGGGCGTAAGACCCTTCCTCCCTGCACTGAGGTCAAATCAGGCCCTGTGGGTCAATCCTGAATCCAGTGCACTGAGCACTTAGTGATACCCAAGTCTCTCCCTCTTCAGCACCCTCCCCGCCCCGAATCCATTCAGCCCACTGGCCTCTCTCTCCTGGATCACAGGATGGGCTCCATGCAAACCCTAGCGCTCTGGTCCATTTGGGGAGCCCTGAGCACCCCAGGGTGCCTTTGCGTCATTCTGCTGGCACCCATGCCAGTCCCTCGGGAGGCAGCTGGTGGCTGGCAAGAGAGTGAACCTTCGTCAAAGAGAGGCTCAAATCCAGCTTTGTAGCTGTGTGACCTTGAGTGGGTTCTGTCACCTTCTGGAGGTTCTGTGAAATTGGGTGAAACCCTTACCCCCTCGAAAGAGTCGGTATACTGGGCTGATAGTGTCCCAGCCCTCACACCCACCCGCAGCGCCAGGATGTGATCTAGGAAGTAAGGTCTTTGCCGATGTAGTTGGTTAAGATGAGGTAATACTGCTTTGGGTGGGCCCCTAATCCAATCCGGCCGGGTCCTTATAAGAGGAGAGACAAAGACAGACACACAGAGAGACACTAAGAGACCACCACGTGGCGGCGACAGGGGCGGAGACAGGAGCAGAGCATCTACAAGCCAAGGAATGCCAGGACTGCTGACGGCCCCAGAAGCTGAGACAGGCCGGACGGAGCCTTCCCTGGCGCCCTGGGAGGGAGAGTGCCCTGCCAACACCTCATGTCAGACCCCCGTGCTGCCCAGGTGAGAGGATGGATCTCTGTTGTCGTCAGCCACCGGGGCCACAGCCATCTGTCAGGGCCGCCCTGCCAGACCAACACTGTGGATGTAAGAGCCCAACAATGGATTTCAGGTGGAGCGCGAGCACGGAGCCCGCACACAGTAAACGCCAAGAGCATTAGCTCCGGCCGCTTTTATTAATTCCGTCTCCGTGTCTCCCTTCTCTTCCCCCGCCCCCTCCCCCAGGGTTCTGAGACCTCCGGCTCTGCAGAAGCAGGACTCCAGCAGCTTCCCCTGCTGACCAGTCCACTGAGCGCCTTTCACACCCAGCTTCACCCTAAGTCCTGCCCATTAGCCTAAATTCGCTCCTGGTCTGGGGACTTGGAAAACAAGCCACAGAGCTGTTTCTTCATAAAATCATGGAGTCTCTGAGTCAAAAGGCACCTCAAATGCTGACTCATCCAATTCTTTTCTGGTTCTTTTTTTTTTTTTTTAGGGGAGAGTGAGAACACAGTCCCTACCACCAGTCGAGTTTCCCACATTTGGGGAAATCGCAGGGGTCAGCACATCCGGAGTGGAATGGACGAGCCTTGCCCTGGGAAAACCACCTTTGTGATCGTGGCCTCTCCCCTGCCAGGTAAGTATCTCTTTTCTGGTTCTTGATTGTTCTCTAAATCATAGCAGTGTCCCCACACTCACAAACACCCTCCCCAAACACTCACAAATACCTCCCTGCATGTCTGTGTATGAGCCCACACACACTCATGGCAAAATTTGTCACCTATCATAGGCTAACTAATATATATATATATTTGTTAATCTTCACTTGAGGATATCTTTAGTAAGAGGAAGGGAGAGAGAGAGAGAAAGGGGAGAGAGAGACACATCGATCGGTTGCCTCCTGTACATACCTCGACTGGGGATAGAACCAGCAACCTAGGTATGTGCCCTGACTGGGAATCGAACCTACAACTCTTTGGTGTATGGGACAACGCTCCAACCAACTGAGCCACCCTGCCAGGCGGCTAGCCAATATTGTGTACCCCGTGAGTGTAACAGACAAACATCCCACCAGACCATGCCCCTCCCTGCCCACGCGCCCCCCCCCCCCCCCCCCCCCCCCCCGGGGGCCCCACCCCCCTTTGAAAGGAACCCGGACTCTGACCTGGCCTCAAGGCCCTGCACAGGCGGCCCTGGGCCACACCCCACATTCCCCTCATTACCCCTTGAACAGCCCCCCTTCTGTGCTGCACTTCCCTCTGCCCCACGTGTCTGTGAGCTTGTCCCCACTCACTCGGCTATCATGTCCAATGTCACCTCCTCTCCCTGCCTCCCTGCCGCCCGGCCACAGCCTTCAGCCTTCAGCCTTCCATGCTGAGCGCTCATCTCAGCACCATGGAGAGTTCATTCCCGGCTTGGGGGGGGTGCGCTGCCTGCAGTCCCTTCTAGACAGGGGACTCTGTGGGGACTGGATCGGCCTGTCCCGTTCACCCAGGCACCAGGGCCAGAGCGGTGCTTTCCACGCAGAAGCTCGGTGGAGAAATGTTAAACACATGCGTGGAATCAGTCCACTGCGCTTCGGTTTTCAAAAAAATGTTAACATTTATTTTCTTGTTTAATGCTCACAAGTGCTTCAGGGGAGAGATGATCTTAATTTTCTGGGTGAAGAAAACAAAAACTGAACTTGGTAGGGAAGTAACCAGCTGGAGTCCACCCAGACGATGCAAGGGGAGAGACTCGAACCCGAGTCTTCTGATTCTACCTGCATCCCCCCCACACACAACTACACACAGAGATCAGCCCAGGTGCTGAACCTGGTTGGTGCTCAAGGTGCCCTGTGCTGAGCGGGCCATGGCCTGTGCCCTCTCCTCGGCCCCAAGATAATGTTCCTGGACAGGAATGATGCCCGTGGTGGTGATGACGAAGCATCAGGCACAGTTCTAGGCACCTGACAGATACATAAACTCACTGGCTGCTCCCATCCACTCTACAAGGCAGGTCCTGCTCCCATCCTGTGGATGAGGAAAACAGGAACAGAGAGGCATTAGCTTACGTGCCCTGGCAGACGCAGGACGCAGGGTCTACCAGCCGGCCCAGAGCTCTGCTCCTCCCGCATGCTTATCCCAGGCTTCATGCCTCTGCGCCCTTGGGCGATCCTCAGGCAGGCAGAACTATCCCCATTTCACAGAGGTGGGAAACAGGCTCCCGGAGATTGCGAAGGATGCTCGGCTGTTAAGTGACAGAGCCATGGGGCAAACCCAGGCTCGCTTGGCTCCAAAGCCAGTGCCAGAATACCAGGCTCTTCTGCTGCTCGAGGCCTGGTGCAGGAGAGACAGCTGCGCCTGCTGGAGAAGGGGGAGCCCCTAGTGGCCCCCCGAGATGCCGGGGCGGAAGGGAAGCTGCTGGCTCGACTCTCAGCAGAGGCAGGTGCCTCATGCTTGGGGTCAGGTGGGGCCGGCGTGTGAACAAGGGCTTTCTGCCCTCGCCGCATCCATCCCGGTTCCATCCCCAAGACCTGCTGAGGGTGCCGGAACCACCTTCTGCCCTCAGACCAGGGGCCCAGGTTGCAAACAGATCTGAGCATCAGAACGCAGAAGGCGGGGACCGGATGGAGCCCAAACAGATGCCAAGTTCAAAAGAGAATCGCAGGGAAACAGTGACAAATGTGGGATTCAGCAGAAAAGCATCCAAACAGCAGGAGAAAAACAAAGCCAGATGGGCCCGGCCTCCCTGACCAGCAAGGCGGCTGCTGGCCAGCACCGGGAGGGCCTGCCCGAGTGACCCTGCCCAGCCGCCTTTGTGGACGGCATGCCCTTTGCCTGGAATGCCCTCTCTCTATTACCCCCTCCCTCCCCACCCTAGTGCCATCACTAGCACAATCTGCTCCCACTCAGGGAATCCCGCTCTGGCTCCTGGGACTACGCACCCCACTCTCTTGGTGTGTAATCCACATGCAAGCTCATCCTTGCTCTGGGCACAAGACTTCACAGTTGATCGGGCAGCTCCCTCACAGTCACTGCCTCAAGGCGCCCTGATGATAACCTGGTGAGATGAGTACCGTGATTCCCATTGGACACATGTGGCTCAGAGAGGGCAAGTGACTGGCCCGAGGTCACACAGCTAGAAACCGTGAGAAGTAGAAATTTGAGACTAAGCCCAGAGCTCTGGGCAGCTAAGTGCTGGGCACACAGCAGGTGCTTAACAAGGAATAGGCAGATGAAGGGGGCCACTGAGGTTAATGCCACTGTTTGTTTTAACCCAGAATTTTCTCCTTCTGGGTTTCTGGAGTTCCTCGGGGTCATCCCACAGTCTGAAATCTCTGCAGGGAAGAGGAGAGGGGACATGCACACGGTTTTGTCTACTCTGATGTCACACCAACCCGGGCAGGCAGGCCCGATGCCCTCTAGCTTCCCCACTGGACTTGGCTGCCACTCACCCCGGATAACCCGGCTTTCCCTCAATCACAGGCCAAGTTCACCTCTGATAAGGCCCAGCAGGGAGCACCCTCGTCCCAGGGTGATGACGTGATAGCGCCGTGTTTTACAAGCTCACAAATCCCCGATAAGAGCTGGCCAGTTGGCTGGCTCCAGAGAGATAAGGAGCTGCCCACCCCCTCCCTGGCGGAGCACCCAGGCCAGGGGAAGAAAGGCGGGGCCAGAACTGGCATAGGATGAGTCCCTTCTCTGGCCCCACAGCCCCTCAGGGCCCCAGCAGGCAGACACCACCACAGCCCACAGGATGGCCCATGGGCCCCACTGTGCAGATGAAAGGAGGTGAAGAGAATTGCTTCCTTAGCTGGGGATCCCCCATCAGGGATTTGGGTAAATGTTTACTGAATACTTACTGTGTTCCAGGAGCTGGGCTGAGCACATCACACACACACACACACACACACACACACACACACACACACACACACACCCCTTCACACCTTTGCTTACAACACACCCGGGGGTAGCTGTGCTCATATCCCCAATTTGTGCACCAGAAACTAGAGTCTGAAGACACCAAGGAGTGTCTGCCGGGTGGGCTCTAAGGAACGCACCACGAGACCAGAGCTGTGTACGGGTTTCTCGGGGTGGCGGGGCCGGCACCGGGAGGCATGCAGAAAGAGGAACAGGCGGAGGGGAGCTGGCTGCATGTCTCCGCCAGTCCCACTGGGGCTCCTGGAGCCGAGAGGACCCTTCATAGCTGCCCTGACTTGAGGCAAGAAAGCAGGGCTCCTGTCCCCGTCCAGCAGCATTGGGTGGGGCTGCCTCTGGGAAGCACGGCGTTGGGTTAGGTGGCGGGCTTCAGGGCTGTTGCTGAAGAAATGCTCTGCCACGGGCAGCACCTGGGGAAAGGGGCCTGGGACCCCCAGGGTCAGCCCCCTGGTTACAAGTGACCCCATCTTCCCAAATAAACTTAGGATCTAAATTGAGAGAGAGAGAGAGAGAGAGAGAGAGAGAGAGAGAGAGAGATTAACAGAGCAAGTGGGAGATACTTGCTTCAAAGGCAGGCGACTTGGGCTTCTAGGCCTGACTCTGCCCCTGCCCGGCTCTGGCCTAAGCTTCTAGTTAAATTCGGGGATGGGCCCAGCTGACCCCCCTGGTTCTCTGTCCTGATCCTCACCCAGGGGAGCCCAGGGGAAAGCACCCATCATCTCTGACCCTTGCAGGGATCCCCACCCTCTCACCCCTGCAGCAGCAGAGAGCCTGTGGGGGCCACATCACCCAGTGCCACAGGCCAGGGGGTGCATCAGCTCAGCCAACCGAAGGGCAGTGGTTAAGGGTAAAGTCTCCAGGGGCAGCCGACCCAGGTTCAAATCCCAGCTCTGACACGTTCCAGCTGTGTATCCCCCAGCAAGTGACCTCACTTCTCTGTGCCTCAGTTCCCACCCGTAACGAGAACCGTAACAACGTCACCTTCCTTTTGGGGAACCCGAACTGACACATAAAGCGGTCAGCACGGTGCCCGGCACATAGGAAGTACCAGGACATCAGCTGTCACCACCACTGCGGCCACCGGCTGAGGGAGGCGCCCGCATGGCAGGTGAGAGGTCTGTCCCAGCCTCTCCCGTCCCCCTGACAACTTCGAAGGAAGTACAAGTTCCAAAATGTCACGGTTAATAATTCACCTTCTCTGCCTTCTCTCCCTCTCCATATATTTATACCGTGTTTTGTGAGGCTGTGGTAAAGAGCCCCGCTCCCAGCTAGCGACTCAGCCTCCCCTGCAGTGATCTAATCAAAAGCCATATTTTACCGGCATGTGCTAACCCAAAGGCCATATTTCATGGGGGGCGATCTAATCAGGAAACTGTATTTGCAAGTGAGGATCTAAATTCATGGTTATATTTCATGGCTGGAGATCTAATCGCAGGACAATATTTTATAGCAGGGATCCAATCCCAGGGGAGATTTCACGGGTGGGAGATTGGAGCAGTGCAATGTGACTTTTTCCTCTTCTTTTCTTTTTTTTTTTAAATGTATGTTTCGGGGAAAGAGAAATTATCCTAGCAAGCCAGAGCTTTGCCAGCAGTTAGGTCACTGCTAATGAAAAGCAGAGTCTTTGCTAAATGATGATTCTTCTAGCCTCTCTGGTATCACAAAAATCTCTTGAGTGGGACATATGTGGGTTTGCAGGGTTGGTCTCAAATCTAGGAGGGATCTCCAGATTCAATGTCCAAGCAGGACTGTAATCCTCATTCATTCATTCATTCCTTCCATTCATCCATCCATTCATCCATTTGTTCATTCTTCCATTCATCCATCCATCCATCTGTTCATTCATTCATTCATTCATTCGTTCATTCATTCAATAAATATTCTGAGTGCCTGCTTAGTGCCAAGGACTAGAGGGGAACAAGAGATCTACTGCCTATTATAGACTCAAAGCTTGTGTCCTCCCCCCCAAATCATATGAGGAAGCCCCAAGCCCCCCAATGTAATAGTATTGGGAGGTGGGGCCTTTTGGAGTGATTAGGTCTGGATGAAGTTGGAGCATGGGGCCTTCAGGATGGGATTAGTGTCCTTATAAGAAGAGAAAGAGACACCAGAGCTCTCTCTCTCTCTCTCTCCCATGTGAGGACACAGCAAAAAGGTGGCCGCATGCAAGCCAGGAAGAGGGGTCTCGCCGGGAACTGCACCAGCTGGAACCCTGGTCTTGAACTTCAAGCTTCCAGAACCATGAGAAATAAATGTGTGTGGCATTTGGTTACAGCAGCCGAGCTGACTGAGACACCACCCTTACCATCCAGATAGTGTTCTTACAGGAGATGTAGGTCGTCAACAAGTAGTCACAGAGGGATGATGCAAGTAGAAGTGCCCTGCAGAGAGGGGGAGGGCTGTGGATGTGTAGACCCCAGGCCGGCAGGGAGACCTCCCTGGCCAGTGCCGTGGGGACAGGCACCTGGAGGAGGAGCAGGAGCCGCCCAGGTAACATTAGGTGGGGTCAGGGAGACAGTGAGAGGAGGGAAGCGAATTCTAGGTGATTCTGGGTAACAGGAAAGGCAGTGTAAGCCTCTGAGGTTCGATGGAGCCTGTTCGGTCAGAGGCCCAGAGAGAAGACCCCAGTGGCCTGAGAGGAGGCTGGAGAGGTGGACACACCCAGGCTGCTGGGGTAAAGATCCCGATCCTGACTCTTTGGAGCTGTGGGACCTGGGGCCTGAGTGCATGAACTGGATTGGGCTGTGGTTGCCTCATCTGTAAAATGGGACCATAACAGTATCGACCTCAGAGGATTTTGAACTTGTTTTTGGTATAAACAAAAGGATGGCACCTAAGCTTTAGGGGAGGACCAATTAGCATTTTTTAAAGACACTGCTAGCGGCTCCTTGGAGCATGGAGTCCAGGAGGATGAGAAAGGAAGCAGGGATCCAGCTAGGACGCTACTGAGGGCATTCAAGGGAGAGAGGCTGGACTCTGCGGTCCAGGAGGAAGACAAGGGAGAGGGAGCATGGAGTGACTTCCAGGTCCTTGGCTTTGAGACAGACGGTATCCATCTCATTCCTCCATAGTTCTAGGGGAGGGAGGAAGAAATGGAGAGAGAGAGAGAGAGAGAGAGAGAGAGAGAGAGAGAGAGAGAGAGAGAGCCTGAGACTACAATCCACTTCCCAGTCACCCAGCAGCTCTCCGCTGGGGGGAGATTTACAAGCTCCCCTCCCTTCTGTCTTCCTCAAATAGCTTTGCCTTCACCAAGCCAATTTTGAGTGAATCAGTCTCCCAGGTAGAGAACAGGAAGATGTTCCCACACAATAAGTGTTTGGGGACGGGGAAATGAAGGCTTCTGGGGAGCTTAGAATTCTCATTTAAATACCACAGCTCATCACTCCCCTCATTGCCAGCACACGTCCGCAGCCATCTCTCAGATAATCTTCCGAAAGGCACGATGCTTTGTCATCCTGCAAAGCACTTTCACCCACTTTATTTCACCTGATTCTCACAAGAGCCCCCGAGGGGCAGGTAGCAGCAGACCTATTTTATGGAGGGAGAAACTGAGGCTCAGAGGCAGGGAATGACACGCCCGGCTATGGAGACGCAGCAAAGTGGCAACAAGGATGACAGCAGCAAATGCATACTGAGCCCTTGTTCCGTGCCTGGTACTCTGAAGGCATTTTTAGACACTTGGATTTACTCACCCTTACAGAAACTCTTTGATAGGTTTTATTAGCATCTCCATTTTCCAGAGGGGGAAACTGAGGCACGGGGGTACAAAGTTGCTTGCCCAAGGTCACATAGCTGGTAAGTGGTAGGGCTGGGATCCTGACCACAGAAGTCTCACTCCCAAATCTATGTTTTGCCACCGGGTTATACGGGCTCACATTTAGGAAGAAGGAATTCCGCTCAGAACTTCCCAGTGTCTGTGTAACAATACTTCCGCTGTGTGGACTATACAATGTGCGGTTTACGCGCCTGAGAAAAATGCTGTAAGGAATTACAAATCTACATGGACCCTGCTGCCTGGAGGGCCAGGGGTCGGGACATGCTTGCTTCATGTTTCTCCGTGATTGCTGACTTTTATATTTGGGGACCATTTTGAAGCTTGGCCGGGGGGATATTTCCTAGAAGGTCATAGAAATAAGCTACCAGCTTTCCAACCCACATTCCAGAGATGGACAGAAGGATGGACTGGTGTGACCTGACATTCTGCTAGTCCCAGATCCCTGGATGCAGCCCCCGGAGGGGCCTGTCGGTCCCACACACTGCCCAGTCTTTGGGGACACCTTGATCCCTTTCTGCAAGGGGGAGCCAGGAGCGAGAACCACCCCAGGCTCTGGAGCTGTACAGAGATGGGTTCTGATGTCTTAAAATTAACATGGAGGATCAGACGGTTAGACACATCTATCTATAGAAAACCCTAATATGCAAATAGACCGTACGGCAGAACAACCAAACAACCAGTCGCTATGATGTGCGTTGACCACCAGGGGGCACGTGCAGGATTGGCGGGTGTTGACAGCAGGTGGCAGAGCGCAGAACATGGCAGGCGTTGGCTGTGGCGGGATGGTGGAGCAGGTGAGTGGGGGTGCCAGACCAAGGTGGGGCTCCGGCCACTGTCATTGGGGCGAGCCTCTAGTGGTTACTGAAAATTCTTTGCTCCAGCCGCTGCAGTCCCACTGGCACTTGCACCCACCGGTGCCAGTGCCCAGTACCAGCCCTGATCACTCAGTGCCATCAGCAGGTGCGAGGGGCGGCTGCTGGCCCCAATTGCCCCTCAGGGCTTCTCCACCTCCCCCTGCTCCGTCGGTGGCTGCAAGCTGGGGCCAGCGCTGTCATTGCGTGGGAGCGGTGGACAGTGGGAGTGGGGCTGCCGGCAGATATGGGACCAGGGGCTGCAGCAGGAGGGGCCGCAACCCGCCCCTGTGCCCACCACAGCCTTGCGGCCCACAGTTCCTTTCAAGGTGCATGAATTCGTGCACTGGGCCCCTAGTTGTATATAAGACAGGACACACATCCCATATAAGGAGTATATGGTGGCCAACTGCCATGTGGGAGCTGGGTGAGGGAGCATGCATGTGTCTAACCACCCATCCCCACTGCAGGAAATACAGGTACAGACCGTCCTTCTACCTGCGGGCAGATAGCAACCAAACTTGGTCTGGGGCCCACCCGGTGTGCCTCAGTGGATGAGCGTCGACCCATGAACGAGGAGGTCACAGTTCGATTCCCGGTTGGGGCACATGCCCTGGTTGCTGGCTTGATTCCCAGTGGGGGGCATGCAGGAGGCAGTTCATCAATGATTCTCTCTCATCATTAATGTTTCTATCCCTCTCTCCCTCTCCCTTCCTCTCTCCAAAATCAATAATAATAATAATAGTAATAATAATAAACATTTACAAAAACACGTTGGCCTGGCTTCTGCTAGAGGGTAAGGTTCCTGACGCCCACATCTTCTCATCTCTGGGCAGCCCGGTGTGCCCTCCCTGCAGGACAAGAGCCATGTGGCAGGACAGCCGGTCGCTGACTGCAGCCTGTGGCTGGCGGGAGCCCAGAGATGTGTCTCATTTAAATCTTGTTCAAGGAAAGTGATGGAAGGTTCAGAGGGATTAATTTACAGGGAAAGACTAGAGGAACTACCTGTGTGCAGTCTGGCTTAACCATGACCAAGGTGGGGACTTTGGGGACATGTCCAGACATTGAAAGAGAGTGGAGGCCCTGGGGAAGGGGGAGGGGAGGCCGGTTTGGTCCTGAAGAAAGAAAAGAGGGGGAAGGAGGCCAGGAATGACAGCAAAGATGAAACTGGGACCTCTCTCATCCTCCCTGAAACACTGGCTGACGTAGGTGCTCATCCGTGTGACGCCCGAGGCTGGAAAGCTGGATGGACATGATGCCATGGAATGGGCTAGGCCTGATGACATCTGCTTCTCAGGTGGGGAAACTGAGGCACAGACAGGGAGGGTACTTGGCTGATGAGGATCAGAATGGGAACCTACGTTGGCCTGACCATTACGCCGAGTCACCCTGTGATCGCTTGGACTATTATTCAGCAAATCCCCCCTTTCTTGGTGGGCAGAGCATGCTGCCCCACCCACAGATTTAGGGCCTGGTCACGTGACTTGCTCTAGCCAATGGGCTTGCGCCACGGGACTCACCCTCTTGCTCTCTACCTTCTCCATGAGAAGAGCCTTCCTCAGGAGTTGCTTCTCCCTCAGCCAGGACCCCAGAATGAACACACATGCGGCCGGGTTGAGCTCCACCTGCAACCTGTCGCTACGCCTCCTGGAACTGCCCACCAGAGCCCAGCCCAGCCCGGATCCCTGACCCCCACCCAACCACAGATCCATGCTCAGAAGCACAAATGATGATGTTTTAAGCCACTGAGGTTGGCGCTGTCCGGGCTCATCTCTGACTTCATGCCCATTGGCACCAGATGAGTGTGATTCTCATTGCGTCTAGAATGTTCTTTTGATTGCCACATATCTGGTTCATGTGCATTCGCTTTTGTCAGCTCTATTGAAGTATGCACAGATACGGCCTGTTCTCATGGCATCTGCACCTTCATGGGGAAGGCAGAGCCCCCAAATCTCAGAGATGGATGGTGCCTCAGTGAATGGAATGAAGCCATGGAAGGAAGCACCTTTTTATGTATTTATTTTTAAAATATGTTCCTATTGATTTGAGAGAGAGAGAGAGAGAGAGAGAGAGAAACATCGATGTGAGAGAGAAACATCGATTGCTTGCCTCCTGTACGTGTCCGACCAGTGACTGAACCCACAACCTGGGCATGTGCCCTGACCGGGAATCGAACCAGAGACCTTTCAGTGCACAGGACAATGCTCGACCAACCGAGCCACACCAGCCAGGGCTGCGACACCTTTATTCTACTCTCAGTGGGGAAACTGAGTCTCAGAGAGGGGGTGTGTAGTAGAGCTAAGGGGCTTAACTCCTCACTTAGTGCTCTGTCCCCTGCCCACGGCGCCCTCAGACCTCCGGGGAGGAAGCCTCTTCACTTAACCAGCGGGTCTGACCTCGAGCGCAAGGCAAGATGATGCCTCGGCCAGGGAACCACCGGCCGCCTCTCGGGCTCTCCCGGGGCTGCTGCTAGGACAGTACACGGGTCAGGTCTCGCTATTGGAAAGCAGAATTACGGAGGGGAGGGCAGCAGGCTGGGGAGGGCGGGCGGCTCCGTGTGATCTTGGGCCTGCGGTCAGCAGCAGGTGAAAGGGGTGAGGTCGCACCTGCTGGGTTAGAACAGTGGCAGCAGCTATGTCCCTGGGACTCGTGTGACTCACCAGTGCTATGGAGAAACTACCCAGGGGAAGGGGACAGAGAGAAAAGGAGGAGGAGGGGCTGCTTAATAGAAAGGTCAGGAAGGACCCCGCCGAGCTGTGACATTAGTGGAGGGACCCCCAGGAGGTGAAGGCGGGAGCCAGGCCTGTGGCCACCGGGATAGAGGGTTCCAGGCAGAGAGAGAAAGGCCTGGCCCCGAGTCTGCAGTGCACTGCGGCTCTTGAATGCCAAGGAAGCCAGGGCAGCCATACAGTGAGTGCCTCACAATAATAATAATTATAACTATTATTAGTAGTAGTAATTTATTATTATGCATTAAGCTAAAATGTAATCTGGGCCTGAAAGGTGGGATCTGAGTTTCCAACTCCTCACCACCTTTAGGTGGTCCTGCCTTCTCGGGGACCCTCCCCCCAGGAGGTCTCCTCACACCCCACCATTCCTGCCTCCCCAGGTTCAGCATCGGCTCCACCCTGGCCAGGGGCACCTACTCATCCACCCAGACACAGTGCCCAAGGCCGGGGACAATGTTCTCATTGTGGCTCCTTTTACAAGCGGGTGGGGGGGGGGAGGGTGGGCAGCGGGAAATCTTATATAAAAAAAGAGTAATATGCAAATTGACTGAACGGCAGAATGACCAGTTGGCAGGGGGCAGGGCCAGTGAGCAGGTGGCACCAGGCCAGCCAAGGCACAGGCACATGCCAGTGGGCAGAGGGAGGGGACAGCGATGGGGGGGGCGGGGCTGGCTACTCGCCGGCCTGTCCCCTGATCAGCCCACCAGTCGCCTCCAGCAGAGGGTGGCCAGACTGCAGCTCAGTCAGACATCCCTTGAGGGCTCCCGGACTGCGAGAGGGCGCAGGCTGGGCTGAGGGACCCCCTCAGCCCCCACCACAGTGCATGAATTTTCGTGTACCAGGC